>NC_058406.1:78563159-78606438 GCF_002201575.2 Neomonachus schauinslandi | reverse complement strand
TGATGAACATTTTTTCATGTGTCTGTTAGCCATTTGTATGTCTTCTTCAGAGAAGTGTCTGTTCATGTCTTCTGCCCATTTTTTGACTTGATTATTTGTTTTTTGGGTGTTGAGTTTGAGAAGTTCTTTATAGATCTTGGATACCAGCCCTTTGTAGTGTCATTTGCAAAAATCTTCTCCCATTCTGTAGGTTGCCTCTTTGTTTTGTTGACTGTTTCCTTTGCTCTGCAGAAGCTTTTTATCTTGATAAAGTCCCAAAAGTTCATTTTCACTTTTGTTTCACTAGCTTTGGAGATGTATCTTGAAAAAAGTTGCTGTGGCTGATGTCAAAGAAGTTACTGCCTACGTTCTCTTCTAGGATTTTGATGGATAGTTTAGCATTTAAAGAGAAACAGGTTTTCCTTGGGAAAAGCACCTCAACCCCGCTGGAATAAAACAACTGAGATTACAAAGATGAAGAGCAAAAGCTAAGCAAAAACACACACACAAACAAGTAAAACAAAAACAAGGAAACAAATGTTTAGCTGTGAAATTACTTATATGAAAAAATATCTTGAAAAGCCTCCTAAAGAAAATGTAATTTCCACTGGGATTAGTTCTAAAGTAAAAAGTAGCTAAAGTAGTATCTTTCAGAAAGATTGGATGGTAACTTCTCCAAATAGAACCAATTACCAGAGCTGTGTTATATGAAGGTAAGTGAAAAATCAAACCAGAGCTTTCTTCCTGGAGAGCAGCAGTCTCCACACTGGTCTGTGTTTCAGCAGGGACACCCACCCCTGGGAGACATGGGAGGCTCAGGGCATTGCACTGTGGATTTTGGTTCATCCTTCCATTTGCTTCAGTCTGAGCCTTATCTGTTAACTGCCTTCCTTGACAACCGTTACTCTGTGCAACTTCTGTTAGAGCATGACTTAGCCCTTTTAGATCATACCACTAAGGAAAAAAGCTCAGTGGCACTTGAATAAAACATTTTCAAAACTACATGTAAAAATTACAGAGTAGGCTTTTTTCTTACATAAAATAACCAAAGTTGCTGAAAACTGATTTGCAGCATTAAAAATTAGAGCCAACTTTACTTTGGGGTCATTTAACTAGATTTCCCTCTACTCTATAAGTAAGCTTATACTGTTTTACCAAGAAAGTCATTGATTTGTCCATTTATTCAAAAAATATTAAATGAGTGCCAATTCTGTATAAGACACTTTGCTTTTATATATGTATATTTCAGCAAATCTTTATTGAATATGTCCCACAATTAACTGTGGCAGGATTGTAAGTGATTATTTTTCTGTTCCTTTACTCTTTTCTTCCCAAATTTTATTTCCTTTTTTTTATTTACTAATTTAAAAACTGTGAACAATAAAGAACTTCTTTATATAAAATAAAAAGTGGGGGTTCCCTGTTCCTATCCTAGTCCCACTCTCTGGAAGTAAACATTGTACCAGCTTGAGTTATACCTGCTGGTATGACCTTTTCCCTCCTTTGTGCATGTACTATAAAAAAATATTATAAATTACATGTACATATATACACATAAATGGGATGGAGGCAGGGGATGGCTAGTTTATAAATCAAACCCTATATTGTTTTCAGCATTTTTGCATGTAACTCTATACCTTGATAGTTTGCCATGTTGGTACATATCGGTCTACTTTGCGCTTTTTAATGATTGCCTAGTAGTTTATAGTATTGATGATGTACCATTTCCCTCTTGTGGTTTTTAGTTTTTCACAGAATACTGCAGTAAACATGTTTGTACTTACATGCATACACAAATATTCTTATGTGTATTTTACATTAATTAGAAAAACAGTTAAAAAACAAAAAAACCCAAATTAAGTAACTTGCTGATAGTGAAGGGTATGTCAGCCCTTTCCCACTTAGCATTCTGCTAGGTTGTTGATTGAATTCTTGATTTAAAGTAAATGTAATAAACAAAGAGTAGACATATCATGGGCGGTAGAGACAAATATAGATAAACAGTTGTTGTTCTGATCACTAAATAAAACTTTCTGTGCCCTCTATTCATATTCATAGACATAAATATGACAGGAATAAATACAGAAACATTTTCTGATGCAAAAACTTAGAAAAATTTTCACTTTTCCAGGGTGCCTGGCTGGTTCAGTCATTAGAGCATGTGACTTTTGATCTCAGAGTTGTGGGTTTGAGCCCCATGTTGGGTATGGAGATTACTTAAGAATAAAATCTTTTTTAAAAAAGATTTTCAGTTTTCCCAAATTTATAGTGCAATAGTAGTCAGAATTCTAATGTTTTCCTTCTTTTTTTTTTTTTTTTTAATAAATCACCTTTGTGCCTGGCAGTTAAGGAATTTACATGTTTCTCTTTTTTTTAAGATTTTATTTATTTATTTGAAAGAGAGAGAATAAGCATGGGGAGCAGCAGACTGAGGGGAAGGGAGAAGCAGGCTCCCCGCTGAGCAAGGAGCCCAGTGCCAGGCTCAATCCCAGGACCCTGGGCAGCCACTCAATTGACTGAGCCACCCAGGTGCCCCAGTTTTCCTTCCTTTTTTTAAACTTTGTTTATTTAACAATAAATATGTGCTTTCCATTTGGGCCAGGGCTTGTTATAGGCAGTTGGGATACACCCATGAACAAAACATACCAAAAAAAAAAACCTGCCATCATGGAGCTTACTGAACTTGAGCTGGATGAGAAAGACAGTAATACCGGACATAGTGAATACGAAAACCATAAAGCTTCTTAGAAGGTGGTCAGTGCTATAGGAAGATTACACAGGGATGGGGGGATTGGGAGTTCCGACAGGGAGGAAAAAAATTGCATTTGCTCATAGGTCCTTAAAGAAGATGAGGATGCCTGGGAAAAGAGTGTTTCGGGCAGAAGGAATAGTTTCTGGGAAAGCCATCAAGTGGGGGCATTCCTGGATGCTCAGGGAATAGCAGAGAGCCCTGGTGGCTAGAGCCAAGTCAGAGGAGGGAGACACCGGTGAGGAAATGGGAGGGTAGGGCAGGGGGCAGAGTGTATCACAGGGCCTTGTCAGCTATTGTAAGGACTATGTGTCTTTCTTTGAGGGAAATGGGGAGCTGTTTTAAACAGATCACTCTGATTGCAGTGCTACAAATAGACTGGGGTAAAGGGTGAAACCAAGGAGACCAGTTAGGAGGCTGTCAGAGCAGTCCAAACAAGTAGTGTGGCTTGCACCAGTAGGGATAGGAATAGGGGCAAATGGTTGGGCTCTGGATATATTCTGAAAGTAGAGTTAATAGAATTTCCTGACAGATGGGTTACAGGATGTGAAGAAAAGAGAAATCCAGCAGAACTACAAAGCTTTTGGTCTGAGCAATTTTAAGAATGGAGTTGCTGTCACTGACCTTGGAAGTCTAGGTGGAGCATCCCTGTCTCTAAGTGTCTTTATAAATAATATGTCATACCACCCCGACGAGTCAACAGCCTCTGCCTTGGCTGGTGGGACCTAAATGCAACCTGGGAGTCAGAGGGAACCACACAGTCCCCTCCCTGCCCTGATTCAAAACCATTTCCTAAGTTCTGTGCCCTTGCACTCTCTCTCCCTTTTTTTTCTCTTTCCTCTCCCCCTCTGCCAAGCAAAAAGGTCCTTTAAATTTTAGAAATGGTCCTGGAGAGTCCTTCCAGGTGCCAGAGGACTTCTGTTACCGTACTCTGCTGCCTCCGCCCCTGTGAGTGTCATCCCCTCCTGCTTCCACCAGGTGGCAGTGCACTACTGAACATTGCACAGTAGCGCCCTGCATTGCCTCTCGGGGAGGCGCGAGAGGGCTGAGCTTCAGAATGGCGGCTGGAGTGGAGATTTCTAGTATACATTACAGACTAATCTGGCATGGGGAAGATAAGGAGAGGTTGTGTCATTTCTTTTTTAGAAACATCATATATCCTTGCTAAGAATGATTTTCCTCTCCTGAGTTGAAAAGGCATTATATGGATTTAGAGCAGTCTTTCCACCTGGAGTGTTTTTATTTAAAGCACCTTGCTGAGGTTGCAGTACGAGCATTTGTTTTATGAGCTCTTCTTTGTTTGAGATAGGTAGATCAGCTCCTGAAAGCCATGCCTTCCCCAAAGTGAAACCCTTCTTGAAAATCAAAAGTAGATATTGATTGATTAGTTTCTGTGTGCAAAATTTGGACCAAGTCTTATGAGGAACACAAATTAGGAAAGGAAGTGTCCTTTTGCCTCAAGAAACTTTTGATGCAGTTGGAGAGGCATAAGCACAAATACTGGAAACCTTAGGAATTAATTAATAAAAGCATCACTGGGCAGTGCTCCCTCTGGAGCCTAGAGGACAGATTGGGGCTAAAAAGAGGCCTCTTGGTTGAAGCCTGCTTAGAGACCACTTAGACTCCCAGACCCTCTACCCTATCCTGGCAGAAAACCCAACATTTACCATTGGAGCGGTTGAACTAAAAAAGTTTTGGCTTTGGGAACACCAAGCCAAATTGTGGATGGGGTAAGACAGCACCCTGTGAAGAGGGCTTAAGGAGAGTGTGCAGTTACTCCTTGTCCCCCCAATATGCATCACTTAGGTCTCCTCTCAGATCAGTTCCCAGAATGCTACCTTTATTTCACCCAGGCAGAAGATTGGAGATTAGTTTTGGGGAAACTGATTTGTTCAGGAGTGTAGAACAACTATAGATTCTGACACTCAGGATTTCCCCCACTGAAATGGTGGAGTCCTGACTACTTTTATCCTGCCCTTAACAAGCCCCACCCAGGCTACAGAGCCTCCAGTCGGCCTTCTAATGCTTCATTCCTTAATATGAACCACGGTTTCTCGGCATCAACACTACTGACATTTGGGGTCAGGTAGATTGTGTGGGGAGGCTGTCCTCTGCATTATGGGATCTCCGGCAGCATCCCTGGCCTCTACCACTAGATGCCAGTAGCACCTCTCCTTTCCCCACCCCTCACCACACAGCCTTGGCGACCAAAACTGTCTCCAGACCTTGCCGAATGTCCCTGGGGGAGAAGGCCACCCCCTTCTTGAGAATCACTGGCTTGAACTGGCATCCACAGATTCAGACATTGGAAGGAAACCTCAAACATAAGGAAAAGCAAAACTAACTAGGGAAGGAACTTTGAGAAAGGCATCAGAGGAAAGGGCAAGTCAAGGAGGGGGAGGAGGACTTACAGGAAAACAGTATCTTCAGGGAAATGAAAGGACTTTTTTTTATATATATATTTTATTTATTTGGGAGAGAGAGCGAGCACACGAGCGGGGGGAGGGGGAAGGGAGAGGGAGAAACAGACTCCCTGATGAACAGGGAGCCTGACTCACGGCTACAGCAGGGCTCTGAGATCATGGCCTGAGCCAAAGTCAGACGCTTAACCAACTGAGCCACTTGGGCACCCCAGGACAATGTATCTTTAAAGAATGATACCTGTTTTTTAAAAAACCCTTGGCTATTAAAATTTTGATTGTAGGAATAAAAAAATCAAAATATTCAGAGATCATATTGAAGAATTCTGGTATAAAGCAGAACAAAAAGGTAAAACCAATAGAAAAAATATAATCAAATATATAGAATATATATAAAAGATATGATCAAATATAATACAATCAAACTGGATGTTGGAGGACTACTATCCAGAAAGAACAAGAACATAGGCAAAACTTTAATTACAAAAAAAAAAAAGATCACCCAAGAAAAATTCCCATAACTGAAAGGACATGGCCTTCAAACTAAAAGCCCAGTTAAACTGTAGTCATACAAGATGTATCATCATGCAACTTCAGAACTAGTGATAAAGAGAAGATAACCAAAAATTTCCAAAAAGAAAAAGAAAAGGAGTCACACTGGGGTCCGGGTGCCATTCAGAATGATGATTAGAACAGTCCTCAAACCGATTCCCATGTGCCTTTTCACAGAGGATGTGCTCCATGAAAACAGGGGGAACCCAAGAGGGAGGAAGACTGTGGTCCTGGAATCTAGGTTTCAGCCCAGAAGACAGATGAAGGGAATTTTCAGGATGGCAGTGAAGGGAGTTCCCATGTGAAGACCAGCACATACAGCAGGTCTAGAGAGCAACTGGTTGGGAGTGGAACAAGGGGACAGAGAGCTCCAGAAGGGATGGTGCCAATAAAGAATGGTGATGATGAATTACCTCAGGTGTTTGACCAAACTGAGAGTCTCATAGGGAACGTCAAAACTGCATGTGTGTGTGTGTGTGTGTGTGTGTGTACATAAAAAAATACATAGCTTTGATTAAGAAAAAAAGACAGTAAGTGCTTTGAATGCAGGGGAAGGAGAGATCTCAGGGCTCGAGTGTTGGAGTGAGAGGGGAGGTGGCTTCTCCAAAAGGTAGGAGAATATGAAGAGGGGAGGATAGTGTGGGGAAAAGCAAGGAAGTTGGGAAGTGCAGGGCACATTCAGACAAATGGAGGGTGTGTTTTTGAACCAGACAGATTGGGAAAGAAGTTGGTTAAATTGCAAGATAAGAAATTATTTCAATTTTAGAAACCTGAGATCATCTTAGAATGCTTTCGGTTACAGAAAGGTTTTAAGTGATCCAGTATTTTTTTAAGGTGGTACAGAGGGTAGAGGGATCATCTCTTGAGTTGTGAATAATGGTTAATGTTTGCTTTTGTCTTTGAACGTTTTTCTGTATTTTCTAAGGTTACAATTAGAAAACAATGAAAGTTACGTTTTAGAAACAAACTGAGAAGAGATAAAAGCCCAGTGGAAATAATAACCTATTGATATGAAATAATTATTTTCTGAATAACCCAAATACATATCATAAGCACCATTCTTTGGGACAGTTATCTTCACCTTTTTGGAAGCACATTAGTTACTTTAATAAATAGAGATCTTTTGGTTTGTATTCCTTATTCCTTGTATTCCTTATTCCCTACATGTGTATACTAAGCGGCGGTTTGTTGGTTGCAGGATTTATCAAGCATGACCTCTGAAATTAACATGGCGTGCTTGCATTCAACAGCACCTACTATTTTCCACAAGGTGGGGTGCTAACTTCACACAGTGGACTGAGACTGCTATAACTTAATGGAAACTTCTAACTCTAATGCATTTGCTAACTCTTTTTCATAATTCCTAAGCAATTCTAACAGAAATACATTTGGAAACTATATAGTTGCGATTGTGAAGTTTCATTTCGGTTTGTAAATTAGGTCAGACTCATGATTTACATTTTTAGAGGGTGACTAACATATATAAGCACTTTTCCTCTTTATGGTGGACCTTGACTATATTCAATTATAGGCTTAGATAAAGAATACCTCTAATTTGGTGAAGGCCATTCTAAATAAGTGAAATACCTGAATAAAGAAATGTTTGTAGTTTATTGCAAATAGAGATCCTGATGTTGCTATCTCAGTGAATAAAAGATTATTTTCAAAACACTGTATCAGGTAGATGTACACATGGTTTTGAAGTATCTTAAATAGCTTAATCTCTTAAATTCCTTCCTAAATCTTAATTATCCCATTCTCCCTTTCTACAACAAAAGCAAGTCAGGTTAAACTTTCTCTGAATCAGATTCTGAATTGATGGAATTGAAGAAAGTGTGAATAACATACTGTGGTTGTTTCAACCTTCTGGTAATTTGTCCAGTTTCCTTATCCAAGTTAAATTTGTGTGAGATTCTTACAACATGCAAAGCCAGTAGCAGTTTAGAATATGGTGCTTCTGTTTCTCCATTTTGAAGCAAAAAAAAGATATTCTAATAGCCAGTGTTTGAATGTAAACATTTACATAAATGTCATAATTTTTTTAATGTATACTTATGGGCCGTGACATACAATAATTTTTTGTTGTTGTCATAAATTCAGGATGTGGCCTATTTCCCTTTGTCCTTCCTTTTGCCCAGATGGAGGTTCTTTGGTCCCTTTTAGCCATTAGACTCCAGGAAATAATTGTGGATCTGGTAGTTAGAACCATGCCAGGCACAACATCATTCCAAGCCATACAAGTAGTGAGGCTGACTATTGTACTTGCAGTTTCAGGATTGACAAAGAGCTGAGCATAGGAAGGAAGTGAAAGTGATGAGTGCAGAGGGATGTTCACTTGTCCTTCAAGAACATGATGGATGCTCAGTTCATGGCAGCTGATGAGGAAGTGCCATGAAGTGACCTATGGGTGAAGAAGCCATAGTTCCAGACTAGGTCCTGCTGATAACCAGCTCTGCCCCCTTGGGTGAGTTAGCCTCTTTGGGCCTCATTCTTTCACTGTGAAGCAGAGACCTGGCTGAGATCAGGGGATCCTCAAAAAGCCACCGTGATCGCCACAACTGGCTCTCAGCTCTGACTTACTAAAGACAAATGAGGCTCTGCTCCAGGCTGTGCCACTCTAGGACCCACTGGTACCTGCCTAGAATCTTCATTTCCAAACACTGCCTTTTCCTAGATTCCTAGGCTGTCTTGCTCTGTCTACTCACCTGCCAGGTCAACCTCTTGCCCCAGTGTAGGAACAAGCCCCTCTCTGCCCCATTTCAACCGAAAAATTGCCTGTAACATCTCCTAACATTGATTTATTTTGTACTTAGTGTTTTACTGACTCAAAATTATGCTCAAAACCAGACCGTAGTCAATAATCATGTGCTCTCAGCCTGTTTCCCCTTTCACCATTCACCCCACCTAAAAACCTAAGAATCACCCCAAACTCTCCAGCCTCCTTGAGTCCCTCCTTCCCACCGTTTGCCCTCCCCATTCCTTCACCTTAGTATTGCAAGTGTCCTTTAGGCCTTGGACATCATTCTCCTGATATATTTCAGGAATCTCCTAAATGATTTCCCTTGTCTGTGAGCCCCACCCCACCCCTTCTCTGTTCACTGTCTTCATAACTGGCAGAGTGGTAGTTCCTGAATGCAGATCCTTCACATCACTCTCCCTTTTCGTCATCCTGCAGTGACTCCTCATTGTCTTTAGCTTCAAGTACATACTCCTCGGCATGGCTTTGAAGGCCCTGCCTCTCCAACTCTATTTTCTGCTGCCCTCTGCTGTGCTCCTTGTATACCAAAACATAGTTCCCCAAATATCCCATGCTATTTCATGTGTCACTGCTCTGAACGTGTCTAAAAGACCCTTTCCCCCCCCTCTCTGCTATGCTTGGTAAATTTCATATCCTTCCAAGTCAGATCAAGTATCTCGTCCATAAAGCCTGACTTAGTTTATCAAAGTTTCTTACTTGGTGCTAATGTTATATTTAATAAATATATCTCCTCTTGTATTAATCTCTTTGATTGCGATGGCTCGTTTTTCTGTATTGCTCTGCCACACTGTAATGAATTCCTTATGAATGTCTTACCCACCCTTGTGTTTCCAGCCCAGTTCCTATCACCTGGTAGGTGCACTAGAGTATTTAATGAACGAATGAATCTGTGCTAACAATGAAAAATGCAGCTCTGAAATTCAGTGTTCATCTATGATATTGGTATATTATCTTTTTTTAAAAAAGGAGAACAGTCTTAAATTCATATCATTTTTGCTTTTGTTTGTTCTCTTTAAGTAGGCTCCATGCCTAGCTTGAACTCATGACCCTGAGATCAAGACCTGAGCCAGGATCAAGAGTCAGATGCTTAACTGACTGAGCCACCCGGGTGCCCCGAATTCGGACTGTTTTAAAGCTGAAAGGAAGGGTGTTTCAGCTGCAAGTGAAAAACTAAACCCAAACTGGCTTGAACAATAAAGGGAATTTGTCGACTTATAAAGTGGGAAAAATTCAGTCTTATTTCTGGGCAAGACCTGGACCAGCTGCCCAGGGATTTCAGGAGCGATAACGTGTCCCTGCTGTGTCTTCTGCAGTGTTAGCTCCATTGGCCTCTCTCCCCACAGTGCTGCCTCCGCCAGCTCCGTGCTCTCCCCTCGGGGTGGCAAAACCCAGTAGTACCTCCTGGCTTCCTATCTTTGTTCTAGCCCGTGTGTAGGGAAGACGGTCTCTTATAACTTGTAGGAGACCAAGAGAGCGAAGCTTCTTTTTCCCAGAAGCCCCAGCAAATGTCTCCAGTCTCGTGGTCTTCAGTTGGATTATAGTCCCATCTTTCAGCCAATCGCTGTGGCCAGGCATGAGGGTTATTCCCATGTTGCTTAAGCCATCTCAGGCCTACTCTTGGAACTGGAGGTTTGGGGGTGAAGGAGAGGGGCTGAAATCCCACCCAAACTGTCTGCCTGAGAAGGTGAAAGGGGTGAGTTACCCAAAAGAAAGCTGGTTATTGTTGGCAAAAGGAGGGGGCAATACAAGCCTGGGAAGAGGACCACTAATATTCATTAGAAAGGACATTAGAAATTTGGGGGGTGGGGCAGACACCCATAATTGTTTTAAGAACAAATGACTTTTTTTATTTCCCTGAAGCCCACACCTCCAAGTAGGGAAGGGCTTCGCAAGGTAAAGTGAGGAGTGGCTGAAAACCATAGGCAAGCCCAGAGCAACAGCCTTGCTTGTCAGAGCCAGTTGTAGAATCATGGTGGATTGTTGAGGATCCATGATCTTGCCAGGCCTCCTTGTGAGACACTGAGGTCCAGAGAGGTTGACTTATCCAAAGGGGCAGAGCTGGTTCTCGGCAAGACCCAGTCTGGAACCCATGGCTCCCTCACTCCTTCATGGCCCTTCTTCAGCAGCTACCATGAAGTGAGCAACTACCAAGTACTTTAAGGGACATGCACATAAAAACATTTTTGTGCATGCAGTCAATTATAGTCATTTTGATTTCAGAATGATGGAACCATCCAACGTATTTTTTTAATATATATTATACTTTGCATTATTAAAAAAATAGTTATGAAAGAAAGCTGAAACCATTTTTGGTTGAATGAAATTTTACCATTTTAGTTTTGTCTTGTTTCCAAGGTTCTGCAATAGTGTGGCATTCATTAAATAATAAACATATTGTACATTTCAGCGTGTGGTAACAGCAAAGAATGACTTCATAGACCACTTCATCTGCTCTGTTGTGGTTTATGATGCCATCTGGATTCTTGGTGGAATTATTTCCATCTAAATCACTATAAACTTCTATTTAGGTTGTCACAGATCTAAAGCCAGATATGTTTGTGGGTTTTAGCAGTGATGTAATTCTGGAAGATACTTTGAAAGTTACAAGTTGTCATATACTATTAGCATTTAACTCAGTGTTTCACATAATTTCAGACAAACTAGAAGCCTGAAAAGTAATCCATTTCTCTATTATTTTTTTCGTAAGCGTTCTCCCTTTCTTGTCTGTCTTGCCACTATACATTTCGTTATGTGTCAGTCAAGCATGCGTGGGAAACACTGGGAGGCCCTGTGGATACACACAGTACCGTATAGCACACGGCCTCTGCCCCATCTTAATTAGAACACTTGGATGGATGGAAAGGATGTCTCACCAACCATATAGGTCTTTTTCTAAGATACGGTGGCAAGAGAATAAGGGAAAGAGAGAATCTCACTTATATGGTCTTTGATCTTACTGCCAGTGGTGTGCTAGAGACTGGATCATGTTGCAGGATCTGCGCGTACTGCAGGATATACATGTTGAACTGCACAGAAAGAAAGGACTCTACTAAAACAGACTTTCTAGGAGCATGTAGCCCAGTTGGCTACCAGGCAGGAGCGATAGCAAAACAACAGAACTTGGGAAAGTTCAACAGAAAACTCTGAAGATTTCTAAGGCCCTATGTGTTTTGTTTTATTTTTTTCCTGTTTTTTTTTTTTTTTTAATCAAAAAAGCTTGGAGGCAGGAGAGGGAAACATTGGCACCAGTGGCAAGTGGGGTTCGTGTGCCAAACCTACAGTGCAGAGCAGGGTACAAAGCAGAAAGTGATGGGAGGAGGCAGGGAGCTCTGTTTCCGCAGAGCCTGCAAAAGAGACAAGCTCTGTGGGTGGGAGGCTGTGGATATATATGGGATAGGTGAGCTGAAGAACAGAGAGGGAAAAGAAAATGGGTCAGGTTGGGTATATATAGAAGCAACAGAAAGCAGGAAGCACAGCTCCATAGGAAGCTGGTGCAGCTCATTATGTATTGGGGAAGACAGGCTCCTCAGAAGTGGGGTACAGAGATAGAAGAAGGGCCTTTAGAAGGATGAGTCAGCAGCATGTTTCAGGACACATGAAAGACCTGTTCTACTTCTGTCACCTCGGGGAAATTCAGATTTCTTATCTATGAAGTGGGGAGGTTGGATTAGTTGGTCTCTTGCAGCCCTGAGATTTTATAAGGTAAAGAGTCAGCATCTTCTCCAGCACAGACCACAGTCTGGACATCTAGAAACTACACTGACAGTCACTTATCTGTTCAGCAAGTACTGACTGAGCACCCGTGATGTGTGAAACACCGTTCTACACACTGGGATTACAGCAGTGAACAAGATGAAATCCTTTCCTCTCATGGAGCTTGGTTCTGAACAAAGAGGCAGACAGCAGTCAAACACACAAATGAACAAGTTAATTGGAAGTATGAATAATTGCTGTGAAGATGGTAAAATAAGACAGTGAGGTGGAGGGTGACCGAGTATCAGGGGAAGGGCCAGTGGGGAGCCTGCCTCCTCTCTGAGGAGGTAATGTTTGAGCAAGACTTGAGTTGAGCCAATCTGGGGGGCACAGCAGACTGCTCAGAACGAACCAAAAAGACCCTCGGGAAGGAATGAGCTTGATGCATTCACACAGCAGAAAGAAGGCTGGTATGACTGGTGAGTGAACAAGGAATGATTAGAAATTTGGATTTTATCACAAGCCTTTGGAGAGTTTTAAAGAATGAAAGGGAAGATCTGTTGTACGTTATAATCTCTGGCAGTTCTGTAGAGAGTAAAGCGTAGGGGAGCCAAAGGAGAAGCAGAGATGAGTTAGGAGGCTATCGTAGTCATGCAGAGAGATGGTGACAGTCAGACCAGGAGTAGCAGGGACGTAGGGAATAAGTACATAGATGCGGAATATGTGTAGAGGTTTTGAAAGAAGGAAACACCAGAGTAGGTTCCCCCACCCTCCATCCCTGCCAAGCCCAACATAGATTTCATGACCTTCATATATAAGCAGGAAATATATTTATGATGGATTGTACTGTTTATTTGTTGATTTCTGGCTTAGAAATGCAGCATGGCATGTTTTGGTAGCAAAAATGATAGTTCACTTTTGAGTTGTTGTAGAAAAGCCTAGTGAATACAGGAATACTAGAACAAGTATACATTTCTTGGCCCCAGTGGAATAGATTCAGAGACAGTTTAACAGCCCACAGTGTCTTTCAAAGAAAGAACTTTTCCTGGGTCCAGAATCCAGGAAAGACTGACCCTGCTTGGGTTGTGTGGCCACTCCTGAATCAAATATTGGGTCTGGGGGTGGTAAAGTGATGGCTGAGGCTTCCTTTATGTCCTGCATCCCATTAGTAGGACATGAAAGAGGGTCAGGGACATTTCCCTCAAGGCAAAAGTACAGACTAACAAAAACAATTTGTCTGTGAAGATGCCTTTATTTGGATTTCTCAGATACCACAACCCCTAGGAATGTCTGGCCAAAGGTCATAGCCAGGCCTAAATTGTAGCTCTCTGAAACTCTGTCCCATTCTTTTATCTTCAGAGGAATTTGTGGGGGGTTTTGTTTGTTTGTTTGTTTGTTTAAACAAAACTTTGTTTTGTTTAAAACCAAAATATAAGCCTTCTATTAATAATTTTTCCTTGTTGACTTCTTTATGTATTTGATTATTTAATATATAAAGTAATTTAAAATCTCTCAAGATTTTTGCCATGGCCTAGCCTTCAGTGTTTTCTTTAGACAATACAGGACATCACATACCCCAGCACCAGTCTCGGTGTGTCAAGCATAACTAATCTGAGAGCCCTGTTCTTATCAAGATGGCCCCAGGTTCCCATCCACTTGACTACATGCCTCATAACAGGTATAATACAGAAACTGTGGGCACAGAGTTTTTCAAGCAGTTCTGGGTGCAGATGGGATGCTCCACTTGCTCTAACCTAGCAGGATCCCTTCCCTTTTATGCTCAGAGCTCAAAGCCTCGGGGACGCTCCTCTCTCATGGATCTGTTTTCTGGGGAGAGGACCCACAGGGCTGAGAAATTTCTTGAGGCCCTTGTGAATGATCAGTTCACAGAAGAGAAGTGTAGGCTATCTACCTAGGACACATTGTTGGGGTGGTGGGGCATTGGTCTTTGATTCCTTTTCATCCTCCCTCCTGTTTCTCCAAGTCCTTAGAACTTGGTCCCTCCTGGCTCTAGCTGTTTATGAGCTAAAATCCCCCCTGCTTCGCATAGGTTTTTTTCTCTCTAATCCAAGGAATTCCATTCAGTTCAACCCATTTATTGAGTGGCCTCTACAAATAAGGCCCTAAATGTACAATCTGAAAATCACCTTCTTTCTGCCCTTTTATATTCTCCATCTAAATACATCTCAGCTAGGTACCAGGAAGACTGGATTAATTTATATTAATGTGCAATAAACAACATATTGAATCACTCGTTCAGTAAACATTTATTGAGCATCAGGCTATAAACCAGGTACTCTTAACAAGCACAGATGGCAGGGATTAAATTTCCTGGCCTCCTCAGGTAAGTTATATTCTAATGGGGTAAACAGATAGTAAATAAGTAAGTATATAATATGCCAGTAGAGTGAGTGGAGTAATTTTAAAACATAAAGCAGACCTGCTAATGGGGGAAGGAAGAGTATGTGTGCATGTGGGGGCAGGGGGTATCTTAGAAAGTTTCGTTGGGAAAGGTGCCTCTGGGGAGAACAGACCTGCTGTAGCAGGGGGAATGGGTGGGCAGAGACTTGAATTTAGAGAGAAATCTTTTTGGTAGGACTTCCGGTTACCTGAACTTCTCATCAAAAAATAATAATGTAGGTGTGCCTGGGTGATTTAGTCGGTTAAGCATCTGCCTTCAGCTCAGGTCATGATCTCGGGGTCCTGGGATTGAGCCCAGCATTGAGCTCTCTGCTCAACGGGGAGCCTGCTTTTCCCTCTCCCTCTGCCCCCCTCCCTCACCTCATGCATGCACTCTCTCATGCTCTTTCTCTCTCTCTCTCAAATACATGAATAAAATCTTTTAAAAAATAATAACATAGAGATGGAGATGGAGGGCCTCTCCAGTATAGAGCTGTATAGGCTGGACGGCTGCACGGTACGGACTCTCCTGTCCCCTGCCAGTTGGGGTCATGGTTCTGATCCCTTGCCTAGCTCCTCATCACTGCCCTTCCGCAAGCTCGTCATCACCTGACTGTTTCCCTGTTTATCTCACTGGTAGAACTTTCAGCTTGGCTTTCTTCCCAGCTACCACTTACACTCTCATCCTGAGATCATATGATACATGTCTTTCTCTGATTGACTTATTTCGCTCAGCATAATACCCTCCAGTTCCATCCATGTCGTTGCAAATGGCAAGATTTCATTCCTTTTGATGGCTGCATAATAGTCCATTGTATATATATACCACATCTTCTTTATCCATTCATCTGTCGATGGACATCTGGGCTCTTTCCATAGTTAGGCTATTTTGGACATTGCTGCTATAAACATCAGGGTACACGTACCCCTTCAGATCCCTACATTTGTATCTTTGGGGTAAATACCCAGTAGTGCAATTGCTGGGTCATAGGGCAGCTCTATTTTCAACTTTTTGAGGAACCCCCATACTGTTTTCCAGAGTGGCTGCACCAGCTTGCATTCCCACCAACAGTGTAGGAGGGTTCCCCTTTCTCCGCATCCCCGCCAACATCTGTTGTTTCCTGACTTGTTAATTTTAGCCATTCTGACTGGTGTGAGGTGGTATCTCATGGAGGTTTTGATTTGGATTTTCCTGATGCTAAGTGATGTTGAGCACTTTTTCATGTGTCTGTTGGCCATTTGGATGTCTTCTTTGGAAAAATGTCTGCTCATGTCTTCTGCCCATTTCTTGATTGGATCATTTGTTCGTTAGGTGTTGAGTTTGATAAGTTCTTTATGGATTTTGGATACTAGCCCTTTATCTGATATGTCATTTGCAAATATCTTCTCCCATTCTGTTGATTGTCTTTTGGTTTTGTTGACTGTTTCTTTTGCTGTGCAAAAGCTTTTTATCTTGATGAAGTCCCAATAGTTCATTTTGCCCTTGCTTCCCTTGCCTTTGGCGATATTTCTAGGAAGAGGTTGCTGCTGCTGAGGTCGAAGAGGTTGCTGCCTGTGTTCTTCTTTAGGATTTTGATGGACTCCTGTCTCACATTGAGGTCTTTCAACCATTTGGAGTCTATTTTTGTGTAAGGAAATGGTCCAGTTTCATTCTTCTGCATGTGGCTGTCCAATTTTCCCAACACCATTTGTTGAAGAGACTGTCTTTGTTCCATTGGACATTCTTTCCCGCTTTGTCAAAGATGAGTTGACCATAGAGTTGAGGGTCCATTTCTGGGCTCTCTATTCTGTTCCACTGATCTATGTGTCTGTTTTTGTGCCAGTACCATACTGTCTTGATGATGACAGCTTTGTAATAGAGCTTGAAGTCCGCAATTGTGATGCCACCAGCTTTGCTTTTCTTTTTCAACATTCCTCTGGCTATTCGGGGTCTTTTCTGGTTCCATACAAATTTTAGGATTATTTGTTCCATTTCTTTGAAAAAAGTTGATGGTATTTTGATAGGGATTGCATTGAATGTGTAGATTGCTCTAGGTAGCATTGACATCTTCACAATATGTTTTCTTCGATCCATGAGCATGGAACGTTTTTCCATTTCTTTGTGTATTCCTCAATTTCTTTCATGAGTATTTTATAGTTCTCTGAGTACAGGTTCTTTGCCTCTGGTTATTAACCATAAGCTATCTTACGGTTTTGGGTTCAATTGTAAATGGGATCAACTCCTTAATTTCTCTTTCTTCTGTCTTGTTGTTGGTGTATAGGAATGCCACTGATTTCTGTGCATTGATTTTATGTCCTGCCACTTGACTGAATTCCTGTATGAGTTCTAGCAGTGTTGGGGTGGAGTCTTTTGGGTTTTCCACATACAGTATCATATCATCTGCAAAGAGTGAGAGTTTGACTGAAATGGCTTGAGTCTTATAGTCTTTATTTATCCTACTTAGTGTGAATATTCATGTTTTGCTACAGAAATATTACTATGTTTGGTTACTTCCCCAAACTTCAACAGTTTTAACTGTTACTATGTTTACCTTGGGTATCAGTGGCCTAGTTGATTTGGATTTTTACTGTTTCCTTCTAGCTTCCCGAATACTACATTCACCGCATTCCCAGAAGCCGGGAGGTTCAGCAGTCCTGGCTCTCCACGGTGCTCACCACCCTGTACTCCATGTGGGTCTCCTTTCCCTTGACTCACAGAGTAAAACCAGATTTGGTACGTATAACCATCATTAAGGGGAGGACAAGTCACACTCCCGCAGATCCCTTATTACTAATAGGACCATAATGTTTTCTTCACCAGCTACCATGTCTCAGCGTGCCAGATTTTAGACTAGACCTTTCACTAACGTATGCTAAAATTTATCACGCAAATACACTTTGCTGAAATAGGTGAAATATTCATCTTCCCTTCCTATCTGTAGCTTGAACTCTAAATTCGCCCTCTTCTCCCCCTTCTCTTTGTGGTGATAAAGCCCCAACAGTACACTATCTTTAACCAGTTTGTCTTCCTATTCACCTGTCGTTCCTGAGCCAACATCATGTGCTTATTCAACCAGAAGAGAGCCAATTTTTTATTCCTTTTCAGTACTTCTTGTTTTTGTTGAGACTCTTACCAGATATGGTATGCAGTGGGATGAATGTTATACACACCCCAAGTTTTTATAGGAAAGTAATAAAGAAAATAGAAATATAAAAACTTAATTATGACACTGTATTCAACCCTACTTTCCTTATCATCTTAAGTTCTCTAAGGTCTTCAGGATGAAGTTCTGTCATTAAATTCTAAATGCATTTTAGTAGACAATGGAGAACAATAGATACGTTATCATGGTAGCGTACACGGTTCTTAAATACTACTTTCATTCCTATTTTAAGAAAGAATCCATTAATTGGTATAGCCTGAAAGGAAACTCTTTACTTGCTCTCCACATACACAAGTTCTGGCACAGTGGATGTTGTTCTTATAAGTAGCTGAACAGAGTGTGTTTAGCTTGATTTTGGAAGGTCTCTATGAGTTTGGTCATGCCCTTAGTAAGCTGGATTACAGTCCAAGTCTCTTCTTTGGATGAGAATTTTATATGAATGTAGTATCTAAATGATACTACATGAGTAAGTTAGATTGTTTTTAAATGATTCAATTTACAAATGGTGAGATGCACAGATCTTTTTTTCCTAAATTTTATTTAAGTAATCTCTATACCCAATGTGGGGCTCGAACTCACAGCCCTGAGATAAAGAGTCACATGCTCTCCCAGCTGAGCCAGCCAGGCGCCCAAGAGATGAGCAGATCTTAAGTGTATAGTTTGACCATATCTCTATCAAGATACAGAACAATTCTGTCACCCCAGAAAGTTTTCTCCTGCTTCTTCTTAGTCAACCCCTGGCCCTGAGCAGCCACTTTCTGATTTCTGTCACCACAGATAAATTTTGCTTATATTTATCTTTAAATTTTTGACAAAATGAATTTATTTCACAATCTCCCACCACATTTTTAGTGTGTAGATTTAGTTATTTCCCTAAAAGATCATTGTTGCCCAGAAAAGTTTATTTTTTTGAGATTTTTTTTAAAGATTTTATTTATCTGACAGATAGTGAGAGCAGGAACACAAGCAGGGGGAGTGGGAGAGGGAGAAGCAGGCTTCCCGCCGAGCAGGGAGCCCGATGCAGGGCTCGATCCCAGGACCCTGGGATCATGACCTGAGCCAAAGGCGGACGCTTAACGACTGAGCCACCCAGGCACCCCAGAAAAGTTTATTTATTTCTAAAATTCAAAAGACAGAATGGAAAGGAGAAAAAAGGTCTTGACATTTTAAGTAGGAAATTTGGGATTTACATTTACTGCATCACTAGAGGCATGGCCACCGTCACTGGCAACAGCTAGCTTGTGTGTGGTTTAGGACTCTGAAGGGTTAAGGCTCAGAAGGACGGAGTGACTGGTGGATGATGTCTATCACAGATAGGGGAGCTCTGGTGACTGCCTAGCCGAAGTATTTGATACCCTCATAGTGGAAAGAGTAACTGGTAGGGCATTAGGACACTTGGTCCCAGGCCCACTTTGGCTTTTATTTCGTTTTAGTCAGTTCCCTTCTGGGTCTCATCCTTTACCTTAAAAAAAGGATTGTACTAGATATCCTCTCACTTTCCTTCTGGCTTAGTCTAAAATTTTATGAGTGCTATAAATTTGCTCATAAAAAGTGGAAGAAAAAACCTATTACGATGTTTCTAAAGGAATAAGAGTGAAAACGGGTAAGGGGTGTGAAATACTTATTTCCATTTTGAACTGACTTAGTTAAAAAAATTATTTCAAACCTGAGCATTATCCGATAAGCTGTTCTGATACAGTTGGCCTCACAGAATGAATTTGCGCTTAATGAAGTCCCCTTCCCTTTACAGAGAAAAGTTAATGGTTCAGAGGCCTTTTTTACTACAACATGTATGTAGATCACTCCTGTAGTCATCCTTGGCTTTCTTATGACTTCCATCACAAAGCACTATTCCTTCTTTACTTGTTACCAAAAAAAAGAAAGAAAAGTGAAAGAAAAATCCACTCTTAGAAGGGATGGCAGCATCATACCTTAAATCACTAGAGTTATCCGAACGGCCAGGTGCCTTCCTGCTCTGCTTGAAAGTGTGTGCACCTGAGTTGTCTGCGCCACTCAGCTGTCTCCGTACCTCACTCTGCCACCATAAAATATAAACACAGGCACTTTCCTTATTGTTCCAGAATGAGTGCTGAATAATAGAACATTTTAATGTTTTTCAAATGGAAATTCCATCTGGTATATAATAGGTACTGTTTATTGAGAACTTACACATGCCAGATGCGGTCCTGAGAGCTCGCATTCCTGCCGTATGAGAGAGGTAGTGCTGTTATTCACATTTAGTGGATGAGGAAACTGAGGCGCTGAGGCAGGAGGTTTTGCCCAAAGTTCGCACAACCAAAAAATAATGGAGCTAGGACTGGAAGCCAGGCCTTACTGATTCCAAAGCCCAAGGCCTTAACCACTGAACTGTATGCCACCATTTCTGGCTCACACCGGGGACGCTGTGTTCATTTATTCAGACCAATTAAAAATCAGTTGATACATTACTTTTTAAAATAAATTACATGAAATATCACTCCCCCTAAATAGTAGTATAAAATGAAAAGAAATCCCAGCAACTCAAGTACCTGCTTTCACAGCAGATTTAACACTGATGTAATTGAATAATAATAGCATATATTTCAAAATTAAATGTCATGTATATTTGTCAAGATATTTTTAAAACAAAATGGATAATAAAAAAAGGGAAATAATACCATTAAAGAAGTATAATTACAGAATTCTACGAATGAGATTGACTTGGAAAATAAAAACAAGTTTATATTCACCACCTTCCTGTTACAGAGCGTATATTAAAATTCATTAAAAGTATATATTTATTAAGTGTATATTAAAATTCATGCTTGTTTCATCCAAGCCAATTATTAAGTGAAAAGCTTATCTTAGAGAAAAGTTTATAAACTCTTTTGGAGACCTCAGTCTAATCTCTATCAATAATTAGAAAGGATGGTTTCTTCTTTTACAATGTCATCAAATACTTTTTGGTGGTTCTAATATTTCACATATCATATTTTTTAGGAAATAGGGTTTTGCCAGGCATCTGTGAATAGACATCATAAGTTCATAAGACTGTTGTTGAGTTTGAAAAGATAATGGAACCAAAAACAGGTCAGTAGTTGCCAGCATCTGGGGATGGGAGAGGGACTGACTACAAAAGGACTTGAAGGAAGTTTTTTTGGGTGAAAAACTGTCCTATATCTTGATCGTAGTGATGGTGGTTAGTTGACTGTATGTGTTTGTCAAAACTCAGACCTGTACACTAAAGAGGATAAGTTTTACTGTATGTAAATCATATCTCAATAAATTTTAATTTTAGAAAAGATGAAATGGATTAAAATACGTATCATTGCCAAAAGCAGCACCTTTGGCTTACGTATGGCATTTCACTATCTTTATAAAAGTGATTTGGTGAGTCATTGCTTACCACTCTTGACACTAACCACCCCAGTGTTTATAAAGCCTAGAGAAGTGGAGCAAATACTTGAATTGAGTTGACAGCATTTGTCTAAAATTTCTGACATAAAATGTGGCACCTTTGTATTAAAAATATGGGTCAAGGAGCATCAATAGTAGCAAAAATGACATTTCATCAAATGAACTGAGATCTCTGGTCATTTCAATCACTTACCATTTTCTGTTTTTCTCTGTTACCTTGGAAGCAGCAAATCGAGTTAGTCAAATTTGGAATGCTGTATTATGTTTGATTTATAGGTGAGTCTATCCTCAAAGTGGTAGTTTTTAAAAGAATACAGCAAGTGCTTGCTGTGTGCTACTTTTCTGGTTGGATATGTAATAGGCATCTGAAACTTTCTTAGTCCAAAATAGTCGATATTTCCTACTCTTTCCCCATTTTAGCAAATTTGCTCAAGTGAAATCCCCAGGAGACTTCTTTGATTCCTCTTTCCCACACCCTACTTCCTGTGTTCAATAGCACGTCCTACCAGCCGTGTCTTTGAAATTTATCACCTGTCTGTTTATTTCTGTCCATCTTCACTGCCACCGTGCGGTCCAGCCCCCCATTGCATGGTCTCCTAACCTGTCTGCGTGTGGAAGGAAGTTCAAGAACACCTGCAATTTCTTTACCACTTAACAATCAATGTAAATTTTCTAATGTAATTTAGATTCTGTTACTTCACACTTAAAGTCCTCCAGTGGTTTTCTATGCTGTTAAAATAGAGTCCAAACTTAGTGTAGCCTGCGTATTCCAGCCCTGACCTGCTTCTTTGACCTCTTCTCCTCTTTTCCCTTAGTTTACTCTATGCCAGCCACACCTGCTGCCTTAAAACAAAACAAAACAAACAAACAAACAAACAAAACCCAGCTGATTAATATCTCAGAGCCTTTGTACTTGCTGTTCTGTGCTTGGGACTCTTTACTCCTGATCTAAACATAACCAGATCCTTTTTGTTCTTTGAGCTCAAATGTTACCTCCTTACAAAGGCCTGACTACTAGCACTTCTCCAGCTAACGTCCTCATCTCTCTGTCACATTGTCCCGCTTTGTTTACTTCATAGTACTAATCCCAGTAAAAGTTCTCTTTTTTATGTACTTATTGTCATTCCATAAGAAACCGTGCCTGCCTTGTTCACTGTTAGGAAACGGTGCCTGGCCCATGGTAGCCTCTCAGCACATCTCCTGGGTAAACGTTCCAGTCACTGTGCTAGTTACTCAGGGTGCAAACGTAACTGAGACATGGGCCTTGCCCTCAGAGAGCTTATACTCTAGTGGAGGAGACAAATGGGAAAGTAATTGTAATTCAGTATGCCAAGTTCCTTAATGATAGCAAGTGAAAATTGCCATAGGAGTATCAGAAGAGGATGTCCGTGGTTGGTTCGTTCCCAAATATTTGTTGAGGATCTACTCTGTGCCAGGATTTATACTGTGTATGAGGGGTATAAAAGTATGCACAGAGACAGCAGTCTTGCCTATAGCTGGATGGTTATAGTGTGATAAATCCTCTCTGGGGTGTGGGGTGAGGCTTCGGAGTAGAGATGACATTGAAGCAAAGGTGGGTAAGAGAGAATAGAAAAAGGTCATTTTAAGAAGAGTGAATGATTAATAAGTCAGCTGAGTAAGAGAATTACATAATGTACGTAAAGTTGAAATCTTTAGACTACACCTTTATTAATTGGCATTTTCCATCTAATATTTTATTGTTATTAGAAATTAATAGGACCTGGAACTTAAGAACTCAGGGCAAGTAATAAGTAGTCATTTTTACAAAGCTAAATGTCATAGGTACTGTTAAGATGGCATATTGGACTTTTTTCTTTATAATCCCCACAAACAGACTTTTTTTGTTGAAATCCCAGTAGTTAAAGGAAATAACCACTTAACCATTTTATTGATTATAACGTTGATTCATGAGAATGGATCCACCTAAAACTCATATTTTAAAAATCTTTTAGAAAAATAACATTTATTGAGGGGTGTCTGGGTGGCTTAGTTAAGTGTCTGACTCTTGATCTCAGCTCAGGTCTTGATCTCAGAGTCATGAGTTCAAGCCCCACTTTGGAAAAAAAAAAAATTATTGAGCTATTCCAATATGTCTGGCTCTCTCCTAAGTACTTTACATGCATTAACTCATTTATTTTTCCTTACAGTCTTCTGACATAGTACTCTCTATATTCATTCCATAGATGAGAAGCCCAAAGTCCAGAGAGGTCTAAGTAACCAAGGTCACAGAGCTAGTCAGTGTAGCTTAACTCTGGTTCTCTTTAGAAATGTATTGGAATCTGCCAGAATTAGCTAAGTTGCTCAATTCAGAACTTAACTAGTCTTTTTTTACCATCTGTATTGCAGTAGGCACTGAAGGGGATTAATGCAATATAGCCTATGTCCTTGAGAAGCTTTTATTTAGTTAGCTTCAAGAAAAATAAAGAAACAACAGGTAGACATGAAATAGTAATTCTCCTGGAAAAAAACTATTTAGATCAGAAATTGTTCTTCCATCTCTGCAGCTACAGCTTGTTCTGCTACTTGAGATTCTTTTTAAAAAACATTTGAACACTTTTTAGCTTTTTTAACATTTTGAAATAATTACAGATCCCAAGAAGTTGCAGAAATAATGCGTAGAGGTCATGTACTCTTCACCCAGCTTCCCCTAATGGTGACACATCATATATAACTGTAGTACAGTGTCAAAGCCAGAAAATGTGTATTAGTACGATACTTTTAACCAGACTACAGACCTTACTCACTTTTCACTGTTTTTTATATACATTCATGTGTGGTTGTAGGTGTGTAGTTCTCTGCTACTTTATTCGTGTATTTATTTGTGTGATCACCACCAAAATCAAGATTCAAAACTGCTCTGTCACTGCAAAAGTACTCCCCGGTGCTTACCCCATTCCTGTCTCCTGGCAGCCACTGATCTGTTTTCCATCTCTACAGTTTGTCATTTCAAAAATGTTCTATAAATAGAATCAAATGGTGTGAAACCTTTTGAGATAGACCTTTTTTGCTAAATGTAATGGTGTTGAGATTTATGCACTTTTTTTGCATGTATCAGTAATTCCTTTCTATTGCTGAATAGAATTCCATTGTACAGATGTACCACAGTTTGCTTAGCCATTCATGCACTGAAGGACATTTGAATTGTTTTCAGTTTTCTGCTGCTATAAATAAAGCTCTTATGAACATTTATGTACAGGTTTTTGTGTGGGTATTAAGTTTTCATTTCTGTAGGCAAATGCTCACAAACGAGATTGCTGGGTCTGATAGAAGGTTCAAGTAAAATTTTGTAAGAAATTACCAAACTGTTTTCCATAGTGGCTATTGCCATTTTGCGTCTTACTAGCAGTGTATGAGAGATCCAGTTTCTCTGCATTCTTTCTAGGTTTTGATATCACTATTTCCTAAGTGTGTAGTGATATGCCATTGTGGTTTTAATTTGTATTTTCCTAGTTGCTAGCATGATGTTGAATATCTTTTCATGTGCTTGTCATTAATATCCCCTCTTAACTGAGAGGTCTGTTCATGTCTTTTTGTCCATTTTCTAACTGAATTGCTTGTTTTACTTTTCAGTTTTGAGAGTTCTTGTCTCTATTCTAGATATAAGGCTATTGTGCAATATTGTGGTTTACAAATATTTTCTTCCAGGTCATAGCTTCTCTTTTCATCTTCCTAACAGGGACTTTCACAGAGCAGAAGTTTTTATTTTGATGAAGTCTCATTTATCAGTTTTTTATTTTGGTTGTCACATCTAAGAACTCAGGTGAAGAGTTCTAGATTCCACCTAGCCCTAGATTCCAATGATTTCCTCATGTTTTTTCCCAAAAGTTTTACAGTTTTATGTTTTACTTTTGAATCTATAGATCATTTTGAATCAAATTTCATATAAAATATAAGGTTTAGATGAAGGCTCATTTTCCAATAGATGTCTAGCATAATCTGTTTAAAAAAAAAAAATTCCTTTCTCCATGGAATTGCTTTTGCCTCTTTGTCAAAAATCAGTTAGGATTTTTTTTTAAAAATCAGTTTGGTGTGTTTATGTTTATCTGTTCTCTGTTTCATTGATCTCTGTGTCTGTCCCTCTGCCAGGACCACACTGTTATGAATGATAGAGCTATATGTAATAAGTCTTAACTTCAAGTCAAATGATTTCTCCCACCTTATTCTTCTTTTTTAAAATCGTTTTAGCTATTCTAGTTCCTTTGCCTTTCTATATAAATCTTGAAATAAGCTTCTCTATATGTACAACAAAATTTTGCTGGGATTTTGACAGGAATTACATTATTTGTATAAATTAGTTTTGGAGAAATTGACATCTCTACTATATTGAGTCTTCCAGTCCATAGCCATGGTATGTTCCTCCATTTAATTTAGGTCTTCTTTTATTTCTTTCATGTAATTTTCAGTATATAGATCCATGTACAATTTTCTTAAAATTGGTAACTTGGTACTTAACTTTTTGGGAATTATTGTAAATTATAAATGGTATTATGTTTTTAATTTTGGTTTCTACATGTTTGTTGCTTACCTATAGAAATACAACTGATCTTTGTTTTTTATCTCATATCCTGTGATCTTGCTGAACTCACTTATTAAATCCTGGGAATTTTTAAAATAGATTTCCTGGGACTTTCTAGACAATCACATACTCTGCAAATAGGGAAAGTTTTTCCCTTCCAGCCTTTTCTTGCCTTATTGCACTGGCTAGGATTTCTAGTAATATATTGAATAAGAAGTGGTGAGAACAGGCATCTTTGTCTTGATCCAGGTTTTAGGAGAAATGTATTCACTCTTTTACTACTAAGGATGATGTTAACTGTGGGTTTTTTATAGATGTTCTTTGTCAAGTTGAGAAAGCTTCCCTTCTGTATTAAGGTTCTCCAGAAAAACTGAACGAGAACTAATGGTACAAGATTTTACTCAGCCTTTTGTTCTATTCAGGTCTTCAATTGATTGGATGAGGACCATCCACATTAGTAGGGAGAGCAATGCACTTTACTCAGTCTACCCATTCAAATATTAATTTCACCCCAAAATACCCTCACAGACATACCCAGAATGATGTTTGACCAAATGCCTGAGCCACCCCATTGCCCAACTTGACATGTAGTATTAACCTTCACAACCTCTGTTCCTAATTTGCCGCAAATGAAAAATTAATGTCATTAATGACAGAATGAATTTTGTCAGTTAATACATGATGTCATGTGATTTTTCTTTAGCCTATTAATATTGTGCATTACACTGATTGATTTTCAAATATTGAAACACACTTGCATTCTTGGAATAAATCTGACCTGATCATGATGTATAATTCTTTTTACATGTAACTGGATTTGACTTGCCAGTAATTTGTTGAGAATTTTTATAATGATAGTCATAAGGGGTATTGGTCTTTAGCTTTCTGTTTGGGACTCTCTTTGTCCCATTTTGGTCTTGAGATAATATTAGCCTTATAAAATGATTGAGAAGTGTTTCACCCTCTTTGTTTTCTGGAAGATTATTTAGACTTGATGTTAATTTTCCTTTAATGTTTGGTAAAATTCCCCAGTTAAGCCACCTGACCCTGAAGATTTCTTTTTCAGAAACTTTTTAGTTGTGGATTACATTTCTTTAATAGTCATAAGATTATTCAGATTATCTGTCTCATATTGGATGAATTTTGGTAGTTTGTGATTTTCAAGGAATTGTTCCATTTCATCTAAATTATTATGTACATAGAGTTGGTGGTGGTATTCCCTTATTATCCTTTTTTTTTTTTTTTAACAGCTTTAGGATCTGTAGTTATATCCTCTGTTTCTTTCTTGATATTGGCAAAGTCTGTCTTCTCTCTTTCTCTTTTTACATTTGTCATTCTTGCTAAAGATTAATCAGTTTTGTTGATCTTTTTAAAGAATCCGCTCTGGGGTGCCTGGGTGGCTCAACTGGTTGAGCATGATCCCAGGATCCTGGGATGGAGCCCCACATCTGGCTCCCTGCTCAGTGGGAGCCTGCTTCTCCCTTACCCTCTCCCTCTGCCCGCTCATGCTCTCTCTTGCTCACTCTCTCTCAAATAAATAAATAAAATCTTTAAAAAAAGTAAAGAATCAGCTCTGTTTCATTTATTTTCTCTGCTCTTTATTATTTCCTTTCTTCTGGTTGCTTTGGGTTCATTTTGTTCTTCTTTTGGTTTCGTAAGGTAGGGGCTTAGATTATTGATATAAGACCTTTCCTCTTTTCTAATATAAGCGTATAGTGCTACTAATTTTTCTTTCAGCAGTGTTTTAGGTTCATCCTACAAATGTGGATATGTTGCATTTTCATTTTATTTGGTTCCAAGTATTTTTTTATGTCCTTTGAGACTTCTTCTTTGACCCATGGATTTAGAGTGCTTTGCTTAATTTCTAAGTATTGGGAGATTTTTTTTTCCTATTATCCTTCTGTTATTGATTTCTAGTTTGATCCCATTGTGGCCAAGAAACATGCTCTGTTTTTAAATATGTCGAGGTTTGTTTTATGATCCAGGATACAGTCTATCTCGGTGAGCATTCCATGGGCCCTTGAAGAGAATGTGTATTCTGCTGTTATTGTGTGGGGTGTTCTGGAACTGTCTGTTACATGCTGTTGGTGGACGATGTGATTTGAGTTCTTCTATATCTTTGCTGATTTTCTATTTAATATGTCTACTGATAGCCATGGGAGGCATGGAACACTTTGTTGGCCCTTCTAAAACCATGGCTAAATAGTCCCATTGATCCTGGCCCTTCATAATCTGATTTATGCCCTTTTTCCCTTAGTGTAATAGACCTGTTGATCTCTCAGTAATATGAACTCCTTGTAGTTCACTGTTTGCATCTTGAAACCCAAAGATTTCTTCACTATTGTGTCTTTAGTTACTCCTAAAGGTAGGAGTCTTTAAATCAGTCTTTGAGTGAGTAGACTGACCTCATGCTTTCTTGAAAATATACTCCTGAAGAGAATTAGTTTGTTTCAAGGAGAAGAAGAGGAAGTTGAATTTGAGAGATTGCTAATCATTAAGCTACAGTAAGAGGACTGCATATGTTGGGGGAAAAGATCTGTACAGTTCTCGAGGGCAAGGGCTGTGTATTTTTGTGTTTCCCATGGTCTCTTCCTAGAAAAGTACCTTCCACATATTTGTGGAATGACTTAAAAATAAGTGAATGAATACTGGGTGATGTGAGTCATCACAAAAACAAAGACGCCCACTCCCTAAACTGGTACTCTTCTCAGGCTTTATTGAGAGTCTGAAAAACCAGAAGGGTTTCCCGAGTCCGCAGTGTTTGATTACTGGCTTTATGCCAACCTGGCTGTTGTTAAATGAAATACTCAAGGAAAGAACTCTGCCTACAAAAATGAAACCTAATTTAATTTTTAATCAATTAAAAAATAAATTTCAGATTCTACATGTATAACAAATTGGAAAGAAATGGACCATTTCAGCCTAATACTCTGCTCTTTGCCTGAAGCTGAAGCTGGTTTAATTCACCATGACAAATTTAGATGTATTTATTACATGTACCCTCATGCTTTGTATGAAAGAAGGCCATTATTTTACTTAGTCATTTTTTTCACATGTTCCATATCCAGTTTGAGCTGTGAAATGTCTTAAGTTCAGTAGCAAATTGATGACATAGAGAGTGGGTTATTGTCCATAAGTGGGATACTGTGATTTTTTTTCATTAGATATTTTCTGTGGTGAGCCACAAACTGGATGGTACTGAGATTATCACTGTTTGCATAGTATATAAAATTTTTATTAGCCTATTGATTGACGTGTGTTTGAAACATTAGGAAGAGTCAACTACCTTCTTGTTGATATGCCAGAATTCTTACAGAAACTTTCTTTTTCCCCTGAATTGCTGTTAGTTTGATTCTCTTCGTATAATGACCTTCCTCTGGTATTATATTTTTTGGTAATCAAAAACCTTTAAAACATGTTCAAAGGAAACCTAGCTGGACAAAGGAAAGTCAGCTGACCCAAGATGCCTATCTATAAATGGAGTTAAATGAGAATAAGATTTTTCCAGCCAAGTCAAATAAGAAATGATTAGACTACAATTGTCTACTGCTTCATGTTTTCCAGGATTAATGAAATCATACTTGGGAGACATTTGTTTAAATTTGTCCAGTTCCTGGGCGCCTGGGTGGCTCAGATGGTTAAGCGTCTGCCTTCGGCTCAGGTCATGATCCCAGGGTCCTGGGATCGAGTCCCACATCGGGCTCCCGGCTCAGCGGGGAGCCTGCTTCTCCCTCTGACCCTCTCATGCTGTTTCTCTCTCACTCGCTCTCTAAAAAATAAATAAAATCTTTAAAAAAAAAAAAAAATTTGTCCAGTTCCTGTACCTCTGTTAACCAGTCCCCTGTAACACATTAAAATAATGCCAGTGTTCCTTTTACCCAGCTTGTATTTCTCCTCAGTACATGCATTGTAAACTTAGCAACATTCATAAAGATAGAGAAGAACCAACTGTATATCATACGTGCATTTAACAAGTCTGATGATGGCCAGAGTCCACTGTGAGAAGTGATGCCATGTGAAAATCCTCCCACATATCTGGTTTCTTATGACTGACAGGCTGCCTTTCCCAGCTGCATGGGGAAATTACCAGCTGTACCACTGACACATTGGCCGGGTGACAACCTGTAGCCGCTTCCATCCACAAATGAGGTATTTAATTTAAACGTTATGACTTCTGTTTCACATTTTGAGTGACCTCAGAACAAAATCTGGGTCAGAGTTAGGCTGTATATAATCAGAGATTGTTTTGAGTTGTTTTTATTTTTCTCCACTTTGGAGGACTCTCCAGAGCTTGAAAATAATTTTTCTTTCCTTTCTAAATTGATCCTTTTTCCACTTGGCAAACATTCCGTTTTTCCTCTCTGCAGAAGCCAGTGTGGCTTTGCCTACCGGTCGTCTCTCTCGTCTCACTTTGCCTGCGTCACTGTCTGAGTTGTCCCTGTTCCAGCCCATCACAGGCGCATGGGAGCTCTGGGCCTGGTGGGGCCTCTTCCTTTCACGGTGAAGGCTAGCGTGTTTTCCTAAGGATAACAATGTGACTACGGTGAAAACAAAAATGAACGTTGAAGGAAAAGGAATTCAGTTGTGAGGGGATGAGAAAGGGAAGCGCGATGAAAACAAAGCTGTTTCCAAAGAAAGGACGCATGTGTGGTCAGAGGCCGTGCACGTGGAGAGCCCTGGCCTTGTGGGAAAGGGTGGTGGTAGGCGCTGGCGGCTAAGTGAGCACAGAGGGGTGGGATAAAGAGAAAGCAAATCTTTGAAATGATCTTCAATTAAATATGTGATTCCTAGAGCCAGTCCCAGTTTCACAGCCTCTCAAGGGCCTATGTTAAAGTTTCAAATGAATCTGGATAGCTCTCTTTTTATAGCATCTGAGACTCAATAAAGTGCCGTTTTGGGTTAGCATTTTAAAAATCTCCCTTTGGTCTGAAGGTAAAAGGAAAAGAAGGGAACACAGAGAACACAAATAACTGAGTATGGGATGTGAATGCTCAGGTCAAGTGCACTCATTACAGATTTGGAGATGGCTAGAACCAGAGCTGGTATGGAAGCAGCTTGGAGAGTTTTTGGAAATAAATGCAGACCGTGAACTCCTTGAGCAAAGGTAAGGTGTGTTACTCATCTTGGCAATCCCAGCACCTAGTAAAGAGAAGTTGTGGAGGAGGGATATAGGAAGGAAGGAGGCAGAGAAACTATTAAAACTTAGTGATGACTTCTTAGAGCTTACTTAAGTGGGATGGAAAAAATAAAATGGAAAAAAAAAAAAAAGGCATTGCAGAGCTCCTCCTTGGTTAACTTTTGCACCCACTGAATTAATCCCTGGAATTCATCTAAGGATTTTTTGATAGTGTGTTTCTGAAGTGTTAAATGTTGCCTTTGTCAAAGAAAGCAAAAGGAAATGGCAGGTTTCTCATTCATCTTAAGCAGAATACTGTTGCTTTATTTTTTTTATTGAGATGAAATTCACACAACATAAAATTAACCATTTTAAAGTGTACAAGTCAGTGGCATTGAGTACATTCACAGTGTTGTACAACCACCACCTATGTTAGGTTCCAAAACATTTTCACAAACAGTTGCTTTACTTTAATGCCTGAGTGTCTTGAAACCACTTAGGGCTTTTTTCTTTATAAGAGAAAGAGAGAGAGAGAGACATGTATATATATCTAGTCAGTGTTTTGTAACAGCCTCTGGAGACTAAATGCCATCTTCTTCATAGTCTGTCTTTTGGATTTCTCGTTTCCCTCCCCACAAGTCAGTGGGTAAAACTGTACCTATTTAGGCTAGCATTTCCTCTTTGGCAGTTGCTTTTTGGTGATTTCTTTTTCTCCTGGCCTCCTGGTATAATCCTTATTTTTTGTAGCATGAATACAGTGAAACCACCTGGTCATGGATTTCTTTTTCTTCTTTTTTTTAAAGATTTATTTATTTGAGAGAGAGCGAGCACGGGGGTGGGGGGGGCAGAGGGAGAGGGAGAGAGACAATCTCAAGCAGACTCCTGCTGAGTGCGGAGCCCGACTTTGGGCCCCATCTCACGACCCTGAGATCATGACCAGAGCCAAAATCAAGAGTCGGATGCTCAACCAACTCAGCCACCCAGGCACCCCTGGAGTTCTTTTTCTGGTGTTAGACGTGTATGAAGTTAAATCAGCTGTAGAAAACTTATTATTTCTCTACATGCAGCATGAGATTTAAGATCCTACTTACACCGGGACAGCATTTTATAGGAGATGTAAGCCACGTGCTTCCCGCCTTCCATGGAGCCTTTTTCACAGGGTCATAAGAACAAACTCTGATTTTCTCTAAGGCACGGTGGCAAATAATTATAAAATTATTCTTCAAAAGGACCTTCCAAACAGGGTTGAGGAAACTATGATTATCCTAAGTTTACTGGGGGAATGAGTAAACACCTTACAGATTTCAAACGTGGCTTACAGAAAAAGATATTTTAGCATTATTGTTTAGAGGAGTGGAAAGGGTTGGATTCCAAACAGGTTAGAGAGCTTGCACTGATATTGCACACTCTTAAAAATAGCAAGAAGTTCCCTGCTGATAAGACCTTTGAATTACAGAAAGAACATGTTGTGACTGATCATTCCTTTTTAAGAAATGTGAATACTTGATTTATAAGTTTCATATGTTTATGATGTCAAAATTTCCATATTCTGTCATAAAAAATGAAATCTGCAGTGGGATCAGCTGTAGAATTGCAAAGGGCAGCAAATTCCATTTGTTAGCAGAATACCGTTTTGTGTTCTTGGTCTTCCTGATTTCACACTTAAGCCATTTATACAAATCTTTGACAAAGCAATTTTTAAAAAATATTTACTGCTGACAGTTTGTGAAAACAAGTTTGCTCTTATGGGCCAAATAATTGCTTTTCTGTAAGGACAGGTGTCACATGCTCAGATCAATTGTGTCCACATCTTCAGAGCTCCAGATGCTGTTTATCAAAAGATTTGCTTACAAAATACAGGATTTTGTAGATAGTCTTGTTAGTGGAGACAGCGCCCAGTGCTCAGGAGACTGGATCTGGTGCTGTATTATTATTCCTAAGCCAACTGTCCTTTTTGAGCTTTTTAAGGAGCCATGATTCACCGCTGTGAAGTCACATGGGAAGAAAAAATTCCTTACTTCTTCCTGCCAAAGGAAGACAGAATTGGGGTGGGATGGGCGCTAGGAGTCGGTGGAGGTATAGAGTTCCCTCCTGTCTATGGGAGCTGGGCGGGGCCTCTATGTGGCCAACTGCCAATCTTCAGCTCACACAAGAGTTCCCTATTTTTTTTTATAGGTTTCATCAAGAACTCCCCCTGACTATTTGTTTTACATTTTTTCTTTAAATTTCCATATTACTGTTTTCTCTGGTCTGCATTCATTTGTCATACCTTAGTTGTGGTATGGGAGAAAAAATGCCATATTGGGAATCAGGAGATTTGGGTTTTACTCTCGGCTTTGTCAATAATTAGGTGTGTGACTTGAAGCTAATCAGTCAGCCTCTCTGAGCTTAGCTTCTCCTCCTATCAGATGGGAATGATATGAAGAACAGTAGAAGGAGCACAGATATGTCAGGTCTACTTGCTTTTAAACAGGCCACTCTCTCCGCCAGGAAGGTGATTTCCCTACCATTCAAAACCACTAACTCCTATTCGCCTCCTACCAGGATGACTTAACGTTCCTTGCACCTCCTGCACCTCATAGGGTCATAGATAGAGTGGAAGTCCAAAACATGTTCTTAAAATTAGGATGGTGACTTAGCTCTTAGAGTCTGTCTGGGGTTCCTCATGGTTTATTTAAGGAACACTTATCACTTATATACATGCATCCGAAAGCTCGGTTACACACCTCCCATCCTGTCCTACCCAATAGCCTTCTCTCTTCTGTCTCTTTTCATACCTTGACCATTCTTTCTTTCTTCTTCTCACTCATTCACACCCCCAGCCTCCCATTGGGATCATCTTCCCCTTGACATCCTCCCCTACCTTGCTTTCTTTACGGAGACCCTAGGGTTTGGCCTCTTAACCTCCACTCTTGGGCAGCTACCTTGATCAGCTTCTATTGCAGAAACTATTCTTTTCCCTTGGGTCTATTGAGAAATAGAACTCAGTTTTAATTTTTGACAATTCTCTCCATTTTTTTCTGTCCCTGAACCTGGCACACTCACCTTTGTTGTAAGGGCTTTCTTGCTGTTGTCTATAGGAAGCAGATAGGTGTGACAAAAAATATAAGCATTATGGGGGGGCACCTGGCTGGCTCAGGCAGTAGAGCATGTGATTCTCAGTCTCAGGGTTGTGAGTTCAAGGCCCACGTTGGGGGTATACGTTACTTAAAAAAAAATTTTTTTTTTAATTATAAGCATTATGGGAGTTAGATATGTAAGAGCTTATGGATTACTGATGGACTTCATTCAAATATGAATTGGATAAGGTCTTTCTGAGTGCCTTTTCTTTGTCTACTTCAGTGAGCCCTTTTTTTATTTCTAAGACAAGCACTCCTCAGGCCTCCTGACTTTTCTATCAGCTAATTCTGAAGCAGACTGATGTTCCTTGGGCCACATGTGGATACAAACATGTTTTTTCTTATTCATATAGTTAGTTGGTCAGTATTTGGACCATGTAGTTAATCAGTGTATTTCAGATTGCACAAAAAGCCCATATGTCTGGCTCTTTTTGAAATATTGGAGGGGAGGATATTAGCCAGAGCTCAGTAGTGACTTCCCCATCCAGGATACGTGCTCTCTCTGGTCTCTTACCACTGTTTCACTTAGGTGGGTTCCATCAGTGGACCACGTTTGTGTCCAGCCTTCACACTTTTTCCTGAGGACCTTTATGGGTGGTAGCAGTGGGAAGGGGTGACTTGTCGATCTCATACACATCATGGAGGACTAGATGCAGGCCATATAAGCGAAGACAGTAGGCTTATTGTGCACAGTAACAGGGCAAACCTGCTATCCCTGAGCCCTTCCTATTTAAAGTCCTGGAGCCGCCACTGCTGGTGTGGAAGAATAGTTAATACTTACTAGATTACTTATTATCTTTGTGGATCTCTAGATACAAAGATCGATGTGGATCCTCATATTTCCCTTCCTCAGTCACAGTAAGTCATCCCCTGGTGGAGAATCCACTTGTACACTTTGAACCATAAACATATACAGATAATACCTTAGCAATAATTTAATCTCACATGCTTTACTTATTTTTAATTTTTAAACTTTTTTTTAGAGAGAGCGAGAATGGGGGCAGGGGGGTGGAGCAGAGGAAGAGGGAGAGAGAGAGAAGGCTCCACACTCAAGCACGGAGCCCGATGCACGGCTTGATCCCCTGACCCAGAGATCATGACCTGAGCCAAAATCAAGAGTCAGCTGCCGCTCAACCAGCTGAGCCACCGAGGCACCCCCTCCCCACCAACTCTCTTTTAAAAGCTTAAATAATAGAGTCAAGAGGGGGAATGCCTTGTCCAGAGTCTTGGGATTAATAGCAAAGCATGAACAAGAAAAACCAGTTCTTCTCACTCCCAGCTCCAGGCTCAGCTCTAGGCCACACTACAAATGAAATAGATTTCTCTTCCCTCTAAGGGTAACCAAGTATATACTCTTTACAGGGAACAGAGGAAATGGGCTTGGACAACACATATCCTGGGGTTCAGAATCTAGGTCTGCCATTCTGATATTTGGGCAAGCTTAAGTAAGTTGTTTAATCTCCATAAACTTCCTTTTCTTCATCTGTAGAAGAGGGACCATAATGCCTGCTTCATGGTCTATGTGAACAAAACTAGGATGTGCAGAAGGGGCTTCCGTGGTAGGTTCATAGGTCTTCCTCCGCCCCCTTTGTCACTAGGTTAAATATTCTCTTCCAAAAATTGAGAGGCTAACAAAGAGTTAATATTTTTAAATTTAAGCCAAGGAATGTCTGCACATTGCCCAGCTTGGATGATGCGGTATGCCTAACTGTTTTCATGTTGATTTTCATGCCACAGTGAGCCCCTTCAGGCATGAAAACAACCAAGGATTATTTGCTTCTCTGTTCTTTCTTTTTTGGCTCTCTTGTTGTATTTTCATCACAGTCTCCAGCCCTTCCAAAAGCAGTCTGTCAGGATTTACCAGTGAATCTCAGCTTTCTTCTGCTCGGCCCCATTCAAGGGCATCCTAAATCTGCCCCTCTCAAAGAGGAGCTCATTGGCATGGGCCCGATTCTCAGTTACATAACTGATTTCCTCATTTTCTAGAAGCTTCTTCTGAGCTTTGCTTTGCACTATCATTCCATCCAGATCTTTCCCTTCTGTGAACTCCTCTTCAACTTCTTTTTTTTTTTTTTTTAAGATTTTATTTATTTATTTGACAGAGAGAGACACAGCGAGAGAGAGAACACAAGCAGGGGCAGAGGGAGAGGGAGAAGCAGGCTTCCCGCAGAGCAGGGAGCCCAGTGCAGGGCTTGATCCCAGGACCCTGGGATCATGACCTGAGCTGAAGGCAGACGCTTAACGACTGAGCCACCCAGGCGCCCCACTCCTCTTCAACTTCTAAGTTAGCATTTAATTGTTCTCTAGTCATCGTAGCTCCATTACTTTTCTCCTTCCCCAGATTAGATTGTGAGCAATTTAAGGTCCAAAAACAGTCTTCTGGCTTTATCATGACCCACTACGGAGTTTAGCAATGTGTCAGGTGCTTAGCGACGTCTTTGATTAATAACTGGCTTGTAGGGAACTGGAACACACCATGACAGAAATTAGCAGCTCCTGATCCCAGCTCCCACTGGAACACTGCACTGTCTTCCTCCTTGGTCAGCTAAATATCTCCTCCTTAACTACCACCCTCTTGTCCCTCTTGATCCCACTGAAGGTGAATGGAATTCAGGGGCCCCTTGAACTGCTTCCTGGCTCATCTTTATTAGTGGGACTCCCTCCCTACTAGCCAGGTATGCCATGTCCTCTTACTTATCAGAGAGCACAGGACCTTGGACCTCCCCTCCTCTAAGAGTGCCATGGCAAGTTCAAAACCACTCAGTTCCCTTCAGATTGAAAAGGATTAGGAAACATAACCAAGCCTTAGGAACTCAGGTCTTCCTTCATTGCCATTCTGCCAAAACGCCCACTTGATTCTTAAGGAAAATGTTATTCATTGAATCATTTTTTATTTTTTAAGAGGATCTGCAACCATCTATGTCAAATTGCTTTCTTTTGCCATTTCCTTAGATCACAAGACCTAGATATCAGAGCAGGATTTTACTGATCATAATCTGAATGCCTATCCTTTGAAGTTATTTATTTCTGAATTTGTTACTATTTTTTAAAGTTATTATTATTTACAGATGGTTATAATTATTTGTAATTAAATTATTCACAAATTTGTTACTATGTTTCATTGAATAACTGCGGTGAGCTGGGCACTGTGGATGGTGGAGATGACTATGAAACATGGATGGCATTTATGTTCAGAGGAGTATAGAATCTAGGAGATGGGGCACCTGGGTGACTAAGTTGGTTAAGCGTCCAACTCTTGGATTCGGCTCAGGTCATGATTTCATGGGTCGTGGGACTGAGCCCCATTTTGGGTTCCGTACTCAGTGGGGAGTCTGCTTCCCCCTCTTCCTCTCCCTCTGCCCCTCCCCCTGCGTGCATGCACGTTTTCTCTCTCTCTCTCAAATAAATAATAAATCTTTTTTTTAAACAATTCTTTTTTTTTTTAAGATTTTATTTATTTATTTGACAGAGAGAGACACAGCGAGAGAGGGAACACAAGCAGGGGGAGTGGGAGAGGGAGGAGCAGGCTCTCTGCTGAGCACGGAGCCCGATGCGGGGCTTGATCCCAGGATCCTGGGACCATGACCTGAGCTGAAGGCAGATGCTTAACCAACTGAGCCACCCAGGCGCCCCATAAATAAATAAATCTAAAAAAAAAAAAAAAAGAATCTAGGAGACAGGCATGGCCCCAAGTCCAAGGCTAGGAAGGAGGGATCATGTGGACTGGGAACGGAACTGACTTGCCTCATGGTTCAAGCCAGAAACACCAGTGTGATTATTTGGAGGTATTTTAAATCCTTGGCCCTCTTTTGGAGGTGAGAGCAGGTTAATGAGCCATTATCCCATTATTCCCAGCTGCACAGACTACATAGTAAAGAATATGGCATGAGGTTCAGGATGTCTGTCAGAATGATTCCACAAGGCGGGAGTATCGAATATACTTCAAAGAACCCAGAACAAATAGCCCTTTAGGTCAGTTTTTAAATCAATAGCAGATCAGGCACTACAAGAGGAAGCCTGTTTCCCAGCCAAACAGTGAACAATCCAAAAAGTCCAGGCTCCCACAGTCTCTGGGGGGTAATTAGAACTTGTTTAGTAATCAGCTAATTTGGATTTCTGAGAATGATTCTAAACACAAAATGATAAAAGTTGGGTAAAGTAAACCATTGCTTTCTAATCGAATCACATAATTCAATTAGAGAATCATAAAGTTAGAAGTGCTGGAGGGTATTTTTGGTGGGTTTTTTTTTTTGTTTTTTTAAGGAAAAGTTATTTAAAAGCAATGCTATTAAAATAAAACAACTCCCAGCTAAAAATATACGGTAAAACATTTATCTCACTAGGGACCTGAAAAAAGTTAAGTATCCAAGTTGGAGTCTAGCCCTCATTAGAGTAATAAATTAGTTTGGGAACTCTGAAGTCATTATTTGATTTCTTTTGTCTGCATAGCCAGTTCAGATTTGGCAGGATTGTTTGCCTTATTTGTTGGCAAAACACTGTAAACATCCAGGTTGGTTGCTATGTTTTTATTATAAAGCACAGGAAAATTACTTTCATCAGAAGAAATGAAGGGTTAGGATAACTTGTGAGTAAACAAGAGTTTGGGTCAAGTTCTAATACGGCCTCTATTTATCCTACACTGGAAAAATGAGACAATTCTATATTTACATTTAGCAACCCTAATACTTGTAATGAACGGGAAAGATTCTTCTGTATTGTTTGCTTAATTTTGTTTTGTTGTTTAATCAACAATACAGACACAAGAAAGGGTTGAACAATATCTTACCAGATGATACTTTTTCCTGTAATATCATTTTTGATCTTTAACTTTCCTTCCAACTTTAAGAGTCTTTGATTCTTTTTTTTTTTTAAGATTTTATTTATTTATTTGACGGAGAGAGAGAAAGAAAGCGAGCACAAGCAGGGGGAGCGGGAGAGGGAGAAGTAGGCTCTCCGCTGAGCAGGACCCTGGGATCATGACCTGAGGCGAAGGCAGACGCTTAACCGACCGAGCCACCCAGGTGCCCCAAGAGTCTCTGGTTCTTGATTCTAAAGTGATGTACTAGGAAATTCCACCAAAGAAGGGCTGCTTGGAACAGGCCCAGTTGGCCCTGGAGCATAGATGTTCTCAAGAGGGGAACCCGGTATATGATGATATAGTATGTGACTAACTTACAGAATATTGCCTGACTAGAGGTCCCTCAGAACTTTCCCTAACTCTGCTAATACACCCTCGGGGACCACCAAATCTGGCATTTGCATGTCTTAGTAACAAATATGGAGAACTAATTATTATTTAATGAGCAGCAAATTCTTACTGAGCTCTCCTACAATAACCTGGTAGCTTACTCTAATAGGAGAAAATGACTATAAAATAGTTCATAAAAGTTTAGTTCCAACTCCACTTCTGATTGAGTTTGATGGTATTATTTCCCTGAACTAGAGATTTGGGGTTACCATGACATTCACCAAAAGATCCAAATCACATTTATGTGAAAGTTCATATGATGAAACAGTAATGAAATTAAGTTGGGTTAAATGTTTTCATTATTTTTTATTTTTATCACTTTGATTCATTAAAAGTGAAGACTGAAACAATAATCAAATTTAGTTTTTGAATTTCAATGATAAGGGATGATAGAGAATCTTAATCCTGTTTTATATGGAAGTAATGGGGATCTGTAAGTTACTAGGCTAATTTAGATGCCTGCACCATCCCTCATTCTTTTCTGAGTTGGTTTTCTGATCATAGTGTGGCCAGATCAGCACACAGTAATCTAAATATATGATCAAAACAATTCCTCTGACTTTATTCAATTTCTTTGTTTATATAATGAAGAATTTGCTTGTTTTTATTTCTGCTAGGCCCTGTTGGAATTTGAATCCTATCTTCCAAATTTGTACAACTTTTCACTAACTATGGAATGATATTCTGATATTTTTTTCCCTTCCAGTCAGCAAGAACTTCCTTTTCTTTGTAGAACTTAGAATAGCAAAAAGAACTAACTCATCCTTGTGGTATTTCTAAATCCATAATCTACAAATGAGTAGCTAATGGCTACCTTAGCTAATAGATAGCTAATAGAAATACCAGGATACTAGCTTGTTTCTTTCTCTCATGTTTTTAAATAGATTTCATTTTTTAGAGTAGTTTCAAGTTTATAGCAAAATTCAGCAGGAGGCACAGAAATTTCCCATGTACCCCCTGCCCCCACTCAGGCATAGCCTCTCTCATTATCAGTGTCCCCCACCAGAATGGTACATTTGTTACAACTGATGAACCTACACTGATAAATCATTATCACCTACAGTCCATAGTTTACATTATCTTTCACTCTTGGCGTTGTACATTCTGTAGGTTTTGACAAGTGTATAATGACATGTATCTAGCATTTTAATGTCATGCAGGATGGTTTCACTGCCTTAAATATCTGTGCTCTGCATATTTATACTTAGTATGTACCCATTCTTATGGGTTGTTTTATTTGCATTTCCCTAATGACATATGATGTGGAACATCTTTTCATATCCTTATTTGCCATCTATCTGTCTTCTTTGATGAAGTGTCTGTTAAGATCTTTGGTCCATTTCTTCTTTAAAAAAAAAAAAGATTGATTTATTTATTTATTTGGTGGGGGGACAGCACTAGCAGGAGGGGCAGAGGAAGAGGGAGAGAGAATCTCAAACAGACTCCACTGAGCGTGGAGCCTAATGCAGGGCTTGATCCCAGGACCCTGAGATCATGACATGAGCTGAAACCAAGAGTCGGATGCTTAACCGACTGCACCACACAGGCACCCCTAGTCCATTTCTTAATTGGTTTGTTCATTTTCTTATTGTTGAGTTTTAAAAGTTTTTTGTATATTTTGGATACCAGTCCTTTACCAGATATGTTTTTTGTAAATATTTTTTCCAGTCTCTGGCTTCTCTTTTCATTCTCTTGACAATGTCTTTTGAAGAACAGAAATTTTATTTTATTGAAGTCCAGCTTATCAGTTATTTCTTTCATGGATCATACCTTTGTTGTTATCTCTAAAAAGTCACCAGCAAACCCAAGGTCACCTGGATTTTCTCCTATGTTATCTTCTAGGAATTTCATAGTTTTGCATTTTAAACTTAGGTCTATAATACATTTTGAGTTAGTTTTTATGAAGAGTGTAAGATCTGTATCAAGATTCATTTTTTTGCATGTGGATATCCAGTTGTTGAAAAAACTATCTTTGCTCCATTGTGTTCCTTTTGCTCTTTTGTCAGATATCAATTGACCCTATTTACGTGGCTGTATTTCTGGCTCTCTGTTCTGTTCTTTTAATCTATGTGTCTATTCTTTCACCAATATCACACTGTCTTGATTACTATAGTTTTATAGTAACTCTTGAAGTTGGGTAGTGTTAGTCCTCCAACTTTGTTCTTCTTCAGGGTTGTGATGGCTATTCTGTATCTTTTGCCTCTCTATTTAAACTTTAAAATCTATTTGTTGATATCCATAAAATAATTTGCTGGGATTTTGACTGGGATTTCCTTGAATCTGTAGACCAAATTGGGAAGAACTGACATCTTGACAATATCAAGTTTTCCTATCCATGAAGATGGAATATCTCTCCATTTATTTTGTTCTTCGATTTTGTTCATCAGAGTTTTATAGTTTTCTTCATATAGACAGGTCTATACATATTTTGTTAGATTTATACCTAAGTATTTCATTGTTTAGGGTGCTGATATAAATGGTAATGTGTTTTTAACTTCAAATGTCAGTTGTTCAGTAGGAAAGTGATTGACTTTTTTGTATTAACCTTATATTCTGTAACCTTGCTATGATCACTTATTCTAGGAATTTTTTGGTCAGTTCTTTCAGATATTCTACCTAGATGATCATGCCATCTGCAAAGACAGTTTTTTATTTCTTCCCTCTTAATCAGTACACCTTTTATTTCCTTATCTTATTATATTGGCTAGGACTTCTAGTACAGTGTTGAAATGGAGTAATAAAAGGGGACATCCCTGCCTTGTTCCTGATCTTAGTGGGAAGACTTCTAGTTTCTCACCATTAAGTATGCTAGCTGTAGGTTTTCTGTAGATATTTTTTATCAAATTGAGGAAGTTCTTATCCCTACTTTACCAAGAGCTTTTATCACGAATGGGTGTTGGATTTTGTCAAATGCTTTTTCTCCATCTATCCACATGATCATGTGATATTTCTTCTTTAGCCTGTTAATATGATACATTACATCATTTGGTTTTCAAATGTTAGAGAGCCTTGCATGCATGGGATAAATCCCACTCGATTATGGTGTATTGTCATTTTTAAACATTGTTAGATTTGATTTGCTAATATTTTATTGAGGACTTTTGCATCTCTCTTCATGAGAGATATTGTTCTGTAGTTTTCTTGTAATGTCTTTGGTTTTAGTATAAGGGTAATTCTGGTATCATAGAATGAGTTAGGAAGTATTCCTTCTACTTCTGTCCTCTGAAAGAGATTGCAGAGAATTGGTATAATTTCTTAAAAATATGGTATAATTCATGAATTTCCATGTCATCCTTGCAGAGGGGCCATACTAATCTTCTCTGTATCATTCCAGTTCTGGTGTATGTGCTGTCAAAGCGAGCAGTTTCTCTTTTAAGGAAAAAAAAAAAATGCATTTTCAACAATGAAAATGCTCTGAATTTCCCAATACTACTTTCCACATTTTTGGGTACAACTTCACTGTGTGTATCAATGATAAAGATGGCTGCATTTCAACTTTATACTTTAGTGAATGGAAGATATATGTACTACAACCAAGATATCACTTAGGAGAGGGGGTGGGGATGATTGAGGACAAGTCTAGGCTGAGTCCTATGTTTCTGATTTGGGTAAATGAGTGAAATGATCTTAAGGGAAAGGCTCTCAGCTTTTCCCCATTGAGGATGATATTCACTGTGGGTTTTTCATAGATGGATTTTATGAACTTGAGGAATGTTCCCTCTATCCCTATACTCTGAAGAGTTTTAATCAGGAAACTGCATTAGTTGAGAGGACCATATGGTTCTTCTCCTTCTCTTATTAATGTGTTCTATCACATTGATTGATTTGCGAATGTTGAACCACTCTTGCATCCTGGGGATAAATCCCGCTTGGTTGTGGTGGATGATCCTTTTAATGTATTGTTGGATCCTATTAGCTAGGATTTTGTTGAGAATTTTGGAATCCATAAAGGAAACAGTCAATAAAACAAAGAGGCAACCCACAGAATGGGAGAAGATACTTGCAAATGACACTATAGATAAAGGGCTGGTATCCAAGATCTATAAAGAACTTCTCAAATTCAACACCCAAAAAATGAATAAGTCAAAAAATGGGCAGAAGACATGAACAGACACTTCTCCAAAGAAGACATACAAATGGCTAACAGACACATGAAAAAATGTTCATCA
>NC_058406.1:78471536-78562759 GCF_002201575.2 Neomonachus schauinslandi | reverse complement strand
AAGAAGACATACAAATGGCTAACAGACACATGAAAAAATGTTCATCATCATTAGCCATCAGGGAAATTCAAATCAAAACCACATTGAGATATGACCTTACACCAGTTAGAATGGCAAAAATTGACAAGGCAAGAAACAACAAATGTTGGAGAGGTTGTGGAGAAAGGGGAACCCTCTTACACTGCTGGTGGGAATGCAAGTTGGTACAGCCACTTTGGAAAAGTGTGGAGGTGCTTCAAAAAATTAAAAATAGAGCTACCCTATGACCCAGCAATTGCACTACTGGGTATTTACCCCAAGGACACAGAGGTAGTGAAAAGAAGGGCCATATGCACCCCAATGTTCCTAGCAGCAATGTATGCAATAGCCAAACTGTGGAAAGAGCCGAGATGCCCTTCAACAGATGAATGGATAAAGAAGATGTGGTCCATCTATACAATGGAATATTACTCAGCCATCAGAAAGGATGAATACCCAACTTTTACATCAACATGGATGGGACTGGAGAAGATTATGCTAAGTGAAATAAGTCAAGCAGAGAAAGTCAATTATCATATGGTTTCACTTATCTGTGGGACATAAGGAATAGCATGGAGGACATTAGGAGAAGGAAGGGAAAAAGGAAGGGGGGGAAATCAGAGGAGGAGATGAACCATGAGAGACTATGGACTCCAAGAAACAAACAGGGTTTTAGAGGGGAGGGGGAGGGGGGATTGGTTAGCCCAGTGATGGGTATTAAAGAGGGCATGTGCTGCATGGAGCACTGGGTGTTATATGCAACCAATGAATCGTGGATCACCACATCAAAAACTAATGATGTATTGTATGGTGACTAACATAACATAATAAAATAAAATTTTTAAAAAATGAGTGAAATGAAGGTTTAGCTTTAGATACATGCTGAATTTCTGCCGCCTTTGGAAGTGGGGACATCCCAGCGGGCCAGTGGCTGTACTGTTAAAGCACAGAGAACAATCTGGATTAAAACATTGATTTGGCAACAGTTGAAGGGGATGGTTATCTAAGAAGATATTTAGGAAAGCTTTCCTATGTAAAGTCCATTCAAGAAGATAGAGTTAAAAGCGTTGGGAGGATGGATCTAGGAGGAAGAAATGTAAGGCCAGGATGGCAGTGAGGGTGCAAGAGAGAATTGCTTATTAGAGGCACTAACTACAAAATTACTGTCTTTTTTTCCTCTTTGTGAATGTTGAAGGCTCATTCAAAGTTAAGACTTATAACTTCAAATTTATTATTACTATTTCTGATTATCTGGCTTAATAATTTCAGATGCCCATTAAAGTTCAGAGACTATAGTTTATAGCTTTTTATTTTGGAATCATTTAAAATTTACACAAAAGTTGCAAAAATAGTAGAGAATTCCTATATATCATTTCATCCAGCTTCCACTAGTGTTAGCACCTTTTGTAACCATAGTACAGTTATCACAACCAGGATATTAACAGTGGTACAGTACTATTAACTAAATTACAGTCTTTATTTGGATTTTACCAGTTTTTTCACCATTGTCCTTTTTTTGTTCCAGATCCAACCCAGGATCCTACACTGCAGTTAGTTATCAGAGCTCCTTCGTCCTCTACTTTGTGACATTTCTTCAGTCTTTTCTTGTCTTTCATAACCTTTACACTTTAGAAAGGTACTAATCAATTATTTTGCACACAAAAGAGGCTACCGTAGTATGTATCCTGGGATTCATTCTTACACTATTTAGGAATGAAAGTTTTAGGTTTTCTAAAGACTATTTCATGTTTGTGAAGATCCTGATGTTTACATACAGCTGCAATTATTGTGATGTCTTACTTCCGTGGGGATCTGTAGTTATTTGCAAATTCCTTTTCCCTCCTTTACTACAAGGAAATGATGTATCTTCTGTCCTATTTAGTACAGCAGTCTCTCTGTCTCCAGTAATGATATGTGAAGGATCAGGTGAGGAATAACTTAGTGCCTATACAGTTCCTAAGTTAATACATTTTTACTTTATAAGTCATTTTGAAAGCCTTATACAGGTTCCTCAAAATGTTAAACATAGAATTACTATATGATCCACCCAATTTCACTCCTGGGTATACCCAAAATAATTGATAGCAGGGGCTTAACCAGGTGTTTGTACACCAGTGTTCATAGCACAGTAGCCAAAAGGTGAAACAACCCAAGTGTCTGTCAACAAGTAAATGGATACCAAAATGTGGTAGATACATATAATAGACTATTATTCAGCCATAAAGGGGAATGAAATTCTAATATATGCTACAATATCTATAAACCTTGAAAACGTTGTGCTAAATGACATAAGCCAGACAAAAAGGGAAAATATTGTATAATTACAGTTATAATTCCAATATAATTCAGTTATGTAATTCTAATAGGCAAATTCATAGAGACAGAAAGTAGAATAGCACTTACCTGGGGCTGGAGGAGGGGAAAAGGGGAGTTAGTGTTTAATGACTACAGAGGGGTTTTTTTTTTGTTTTTTGGTATGATAAAAAAATTCTGGAAATGGTAAGTAGTGATGGTTGCACAACATTGTAAATGTACTTAATGCCACTGAATTGTACACTTAAAAATGGTTAAAAGGGTAAATTTTATGTTATATATATTTTACCACAATTTTTAAAAAGCCTTAAATAACCATAACTTTCCTGCCCCCCATTTGTTGGATTATTTTAATCCAATATATATTTTTTTCATATTTCACAGATTAGATTTTTCCCGAGAAACCTTAAATAGAATTATTATAGTAAAGCTGACATTATAAAAATTGTATTTCATCTATCATTAGAAATTTGAAAAAGTGTTATCTCCAATTTATTTGAATGTAAGATAAATTCTGGTACTGGTGATTAATTAGATGAAGATCAATAATATTAGAAACATAAGTTTATTCTGACTAGAAGTTCAGTTTACTTGTTGGCTTCGGTTTCATGATGACCATTCTTATAAAGTTTAGTTTCTGAATGATCTACCTGCAGAATATAGCACTTCTGTTCATCAACCTCATGACAGTATGCCTCACATTCTCCAGAAGTAAAGAGTGAGATACATGCTTAACTGCAGGGACTAGGGACATGCAGATTAATGAGCTTCAGATTTGTCACACAGTTTGCTAGCTTGTTGAGTGTCATGAATTCCATCAGAATAACATGGGAGAGGGAAGAAGTAATTTCTCAAAAGAAGGGAATGCTGGGTAAAACAAAGATGTCTACCATATCAGGTCAGTTCATTAATTCATTAAATGAATATTTATTGAGCATCTGTTATGTGCTAAGCACTGTTCTAAGGGCTTGGGATACATCAGGTAACAGACAGATGTCCCTGCTCTCGTAGTTTATCTTCAAGCTGGTCTGGCCAGCTGCAAAAGCTTGTTGGAACTTGAGCAGCCAATAGAAGTGACATAAAGTGCTTAGACATCTGAAGTTAATCTGTCCCTTATTTCTTGGTCAGTCACTTGAGGCCACTGCATTAATGGTGGATAGCAAACTAGTGTTTGTGCCCTAGTGATGTCTTTGTAGAGTTCTGCTGTGGCTTCCAAAGTTTCAGACCAGTGGATGGTGTCACTGTGGTTCAAGAGTCTCTAGCATCTAGAATGGAGAGATGAACTGGCACTGTTTCAGCCCGAGGACACAGCATGTTGGCAAGAGCCAGTCAAGTTATTTCAGGGTTTCAGTCTTGGACCAAAATGGGATGAAAAATCTGGAGCCTAGATGGAATTATCCATACAGTGGGACTCAAGCAGAGGTTCATTGGATACACAGGAATGCAGGGGCTTTCCACACACACATCAGATCCATGCTTAAGGGAGAAATACTAACTCCAGTTTATGGGCCAAGCCCCTGGAAAGGGTGGCATACCTGCCAGTCTTGGTTAGATTGACTTGGGACATGGGCAGGCCCAGTCTGTTAAGAGAAAAATGATGTCTTCAGACAAGAAATGACTGTAGAATGGCAGTAAGCACACACTGTCAGCAAACAAAAATAATTGTGAGTGTCTATTAACCAGACCCACATTTTCATTTAATCCTCAAAACAAAAACAAAGGAAAAAAAGGCACTGAGATCAGAACTGTAGTTGCAAGTATTAAAAATTCAGATTTACCTTGCTTAAACAAACAAAAAATTTCAATATTGGCAATACAGTGATGATTAAGACAGATCCTCCCCTGCTCCCTTCTCCATCCTAATCTCACTGTGTGGAGTGATAACGCTTTCCCCTTTTGGGGATATTAGGAGATTGTTTCAGTTCTGGAAATCACATTTAGTTCTAGGCACCACACTTTTAAAAGGCCACTGACAAATTGGAACATGTTCAGAGGAAAATGACCCAGATGATGAGGGAATATGAAACCAAGTTATATGAGAAACAGTTGGAGGAAGTAGGGAGATTTTAGCTTGAAGAAGAGATTAACCAGAGAGTATTACAGAGACCACAGTTTTTAGATTCTGGAAAAGATACTACACAGGCTAGGGATTTATCATTCTCTACCTAGTGGAGCCTCCCAGAACAAGGGCCACTGTGGAGAAGATAAAGGAAGAACATCAAAAAGAACTTGATAAAAATCAAGGGCCATGCCAAAAGAAATGGACCTCATTGGAGGCGTATCCCAAGGCCCACATCTCTGGAGTTATTCTAACAGAGGATGTCAGTCAGTGTCTGCTCACATTATACTTCCTCCATGGGTCTTTTCAGATCCCCCACGGCTAGTAATATCTCTTTCCCTTGTTCTCCCTTTGTACTTTTACCTCTCTGAGGTGCTTCCATGATTTGCCTTGTATTTTAGTTCCATTTATATATGTCTGTCTCTCACTAGTGATTCTCAACCCTTTCAACATAATGTATCCTTTATATAACAAATACTTTATAATATGCCCTTTCCTATCCTGAACTGAAACTCAGAGTTAATATAACCCTCCTCTGCATCACAGAATTCCAAGAATGCAATATAATGCCCTAGTTGTAATACAAAGGAGAAATTAAAAGAAAGTAATTAATAATCACATTACATGTTTTACAGTATCTCCAGGCATGACCACACGAGAAGACACAATCAGGTAGATAGATTAGAATGTGGAGTCACCATGATTAGGACAGCCATAATGCAGACTGATGCAGGTGCATTGTATTGGTAACTCAAAAACTGTGAGTGGCTTTGCTGCCTGTCATGTGATTATCTTTATTCTTGTTTTTTTTTTTTAATTTATACCTTTTTTATTTTAAAATATATATAACAGGAGCACCTGGGTGGCTCAGTCGTTTAAGCGTCTGACTTTAGCTCAGGTCATGATCTCAGGGTCCTGGAATTGAGCCCCACGTCAGGCTCCCCTTCTCCTTCTCCCTCTGCCCGTCCCCCTGCTTGTGTGCTCTCTCTCTCTCAAATAAAATCTTTAAATATATATATTGCATATATATATAACATATATATATGTTAAAATTGACCGTTCTAACTATTTTTAAGTAGACAGTTCTGTGGCATTTAAGTACATTCCCATTGTGGTACAACCATCGCCACTCCCCATCTCCAGAACTTTTTCAACTCCCCCAATTCGTGATGTAATTTTCCTAAATAGTGAACAGCTAGCTCTTGGTAAAGGTCCAAACAAAACAAAGTATAGTCTTTGCTCAGTTCCCATGGTAGTTCTATTTGGGAACATTCAATGTGTATATGAAACATGCAAAAAATGTTTTTTATCTTTCTATGTGAAAGAGAATTAAGTTCTAAGCTCAAATCATTATAAGTGGAATATCACCTATACGGACATCCAGTGGGACACAGGATAGTGCTTTGCTGTCTTAAACAGTCCCAAATATTACAGAATGTCTGTATCCATGGCCCTTGTCCACTAAGCGCAAATAACATCCCCCCACCCCTGCCATTGTCACAACCAGAAATGATCCTATTAGTTTCCCAATACATTGTCACCATTAAGAACCAGACTATACAGTACATAAACTCCGGGAAGGCAAGACCCAGTTTTGTTCTCTTATAACCTCCTTAGTACCTGCTACAAAAGCACTCAGTGTTTGTTAAAGTTGAGAATGCCGCAGAGAGGATGCTCAGATATCCTTCAGGTTGTCTCTTAACTCAGCTTTTCTAAAACTGAACTAAGGTGTCATCTTCCTTTTCTCTACCCCCACTCCCAGCCTATCTTACCTCCATCACTGGTAGTCTTTACAACAATCTAAAGCGTTAGCAACTGTGGACTCCCCTCCCTCACTGCACACATCCAGCTGGTCACCAGATCTTTTCACCTCTGTCTTTCGTCCCTGGCCTCTATTTCCCCTGCTCCAGCCTCCTTTTATGTCTTCACCCAGGCTATTGTAATAGCCTTGTTTCCCACCCGCATACTTTCCCCGCTTCAAACACACACTCTGGGCACTCCGCACACACGCCAAGCCCTCCATGCTTTTGTAGTATGGCTTCCTGTGCCTAGAGCAGTGTTACCTTTTTTACCTAGAAAACTCCACCTCGTGCATCAAGACCTGGCTTAAATGTCTCCTTCTCAGCTCCCAGACAGAAGACAGAATTACTCAGTCTGTGTCTCTGTTCATATCTTTGTTGTGGCATTTCTTGCATTAAACTTTATTTGTCCACATGCCCGTGGTCTCTGCCAGACTGAGTTCCTTGAGTAGAAGTTAATTGCTCAGGCTTTGGAGACAATGGCTAGAGTTTGAAGGTCACATGATTTAACAGTTCTGTGGTCTTGGGCAAAGCCCTTGATCTCTTGAAGCCCCAGTTTTCTTATCTGTAAAATGGGGATAATGTGGGACACCTGGGTGGCTCAGTTGGTTGGGCGGCTGCCTTCAGTTCAGGTCATGATCCTGGAGTCCCGGGATCGAGTCCCGTGTCGGGCTCCCTGCTCAGCGGGGAGTCTGCTTCTCCCTCTGACCCTCCCCCGTCTCATGCTCTCTCTCTCTCATTCTCTCTCTCTCAAATAAATAAATAAAATCTTTAAAAAAAAATGGGGATAATGTAATGCTTATAACATATTTAAGATAAAGCTTGAAATGTTAATAACCATTATCACTGGCTTTGTATCTGTCCAGCATCCCCAAGTAAGCATAATAGAGAAGATGCTAGCCAGCTGTTTGGAATGAAGGAAAAAAAGAACTGCTGCTCTTGTCAAATTCTAGATTTTATTATTTAGTCACAAAAGCGAATGTTCTCTTTGGCAGTTGTAGCCAATTTTGTCATGAATAAATTTAACCTTGGAAAATATTTTTTTGAAAGTGTTCTATCTTCCTCTCTTTTTTAGGTGCATTAAAAAGTATTCATTCTGAAACAGTAATGTACAAACTCTTGGGCTTGTCAAGTCCATGCCCGCTGTGGAAAACTATGTGCCTAGAAACTCGCATGTTTGGGATTTTGACTTCTGTCTTCCAGCATGTGAAGTGCAGGGAATGTCGGCTTTCCCTTACTAATCTGGGATGGTGAAGAACAGCGAGTGCCACTGGTTTGGTGAGCTGAGCTCAGTAACTCACCTTCAGTTAAAAATATATAGTTTTATTCAGCTTATGGCTCAATTGTTTCCTTGCTTTAAAAAGCCTTTCTTTTATATGTCTCAAGTGCTGCTTGCAATATAAAACTAAATCCTAAATTTTAAAAACTTCCATAGCTAATACTCTGCTGGATGTTTAAAGCCTGACATTTAATCTGCGTGAACTGAAGCTCTCTGATTTCACTGTTTGCGGCTAGTAAATGTCACTCTAAACATTGTTGCTTTCACTCACACTTAAGCCTTTCATCTGCAGTGGGGGCAGTGTGTCAGAGAATTCTTTGTGTGCCACTCTAGCAAAGGGGGGAAAAAAAGACTCAGCCCAGCCTTTAAACAGAGTGAAAGAAACTGCTTGGAAGGCAAAGACGACCCTGTTTTCATATGGTGTTTGTGAACGCACAATCCTGACTTCTACCAGATACTCTTAAAAAGGAACTATATTAGCTCGGTCTGAACAGGGTCCCCGCTGAGCTCATACACAGTTGCCAGCCAGACAGCTCCCCACTCTTTTGTGACTGGAGGGGGATGGGAGGGCAGGGGGAAAGGGGTAGGAGATGTTGTCATTACTTTACTTCACTTTTGCCTGCAGGAGGAATCTTGTCATCTTGGGGCTCCCCAAACTATTTTCAACCTGGGTGTTTTATTTCTTAGTTCCTGAAGGCTACTGGCACACAGATCAGCTCTCACTTTTCATCATCTTGACATGAAATGGAAAATCAGTTTGTGGCTGTTTTCGTAGCCAGTGATTTACTCCTGTTCTTTTATCTGTCTCCCCTTTATGTTCTTTGTTTGGACATATTTTATTTCCCGTGTCTGCAGCCTTTTGTTCTGCTGGGATCTCTATGGCCGCTCTTCCTTAGCCTGCCTCCTCCCTGGCCCCCAGCTCCCTGCCCCTTTTGTGCGCTTGTTGCTTCCTGCTCAGCTGCCCGCCTTTCCCCTCTCTCTCTGTTGCATGCCCTGCAGGTGCCACCTTCACCGCTTCTCCGTATCTTCCAGGTCCCTCGTCTTTGTGTACCCACAGGGCTCAATCAGGAGTGGCCCAGGCTATAGCCAGCAGCAAGCAGACATGCTGAACTCATCCCTAACCACTGTTGTGGACAGACAGATTATCAGCTAAATTCTTAGGCGTACATGGGTGTTTACGGTGGCTGATGCCACTGCTTCCAGTTTCCTGGCAGCCGTATGGAAGCATGAATTGAAACCTGGAAATAGAACGTTCTACAGGAAGCACTAGAGTGGAATTTTAGGAAACCATGGGCTTTTCCATCAGACATAGATTCACATTTCTATTCTGTTGCTTATTAGCTTTGTGGCCTTGGACAAATTCATTCATTCATTGAACAAATATTGAGTGCCTGTTATGTGCCTTGTGTTTAGCTTTTAGGAAACCAGTTAATGGCCCTCTCTCTTCCCCTTTTATGTTTACAACCAATTGAGAAATACGACATAGAAAGGAAAATATTAGCTTTATCGAGTGATAAAAGCCAGATTGGAGGATTTGGCTTTTCTATGTGGCCGCTGTGGGTTTCCTAAATCTTCTCCCCTGAATTAGACTGTGGGCTTGACTCTCTCCTCCTCTCAGCACACAACCCAGGGTAAAGGATAGGTATGGAAGATGGACAGGCTAGAAGAAAGAGAGTGAAAAAGCCCATGAGCCTGCCAGGGCCAAGCATCCTGAGTCTGTTCTAAATTCACCGACCAGGCAAGCCACTCGTCCTGTGCAGGGAAGGGTTGAGTGAAAAGACAGAAAAAGGCACTTCGCTCTTCCCTCCAGGGAGACAGGAGGGGTGCATTTTCCCCCTTAACTGTGAGCATTACACTTCATTAGTGATTACCATAGTAAGCAAAATAAATCTTGCTGGTCTGTTTCTTCACCTGTAAAATACAGATAATCATACCTATCTCTTATTGTGGCTATGGAGACTAAAATGAAATGTTACTATTTACAAATAATCTGAGGACCCGTTAACCGTCTTTCTTTGGTCAGGACCAGCCTGAAGTAGAATTGGTCATACAGGGGTCTGCTTTGTCTTTGTTGCTCCCTCTCTCTTCTCTTTCTGAGCCCTAATTTGGCCATTTTTTTCCCCTCCTCATTCCTGTTTAAAAAAAATAAGTGGGAATACTGGTCCTCAAGCTTTTGATTTCCAGTAAGCACACTGCCAAATCTTTTCTAATCCTGGCTTACGTGTTAAAAAAAAAAAAAAAAACTCATTAATGTGGACAAAGAAAGCATTTGGAACAATTAAGTCTACTTTAGCACTACAAAACTGGCTGTACCTGCAGGGTCACTAAAGGACAAATACGTGGCTACAAACAGGTATTATTCCATGGGAAGTATGTGCCTTGATTCCTCATGTTTATTGTTGTTATATTAACTTGAGCAATGCTCATGAGTTTCAATATTACTGTAGAAAATAATCCAGGTGAGCCTTTAAACCATGGTGATGAAGGAAAACAATACAGATAGGGAGTTTTAGGAAAGAACTTTTAGGGTGTTTGGACTTTATGTTGGGGGCAGCAGGAAGCCCTTGATGATAAGTGATAACACGATCAGGTTTGTATTTGAGGAAAAAGTCTCATGTATTTGAGGGAAAAGTCTCGTGGCCACACTGTGGAGAGTGGAGTGGAGGAGGAGGTGAGCCTGGAAAAGCAGGTAGGAGGCTCTGAGGGAACCAGGTGAGAGGCTCATCCCAGGTAGTGGAGATCAAGGGCAGTGCCAGATTGAAGAGGCTTTAGAAATAGAATTGGCAGGGTTTGGGTGAGAAGGGGGACAGAGAAATATATCCGACACTGTTTTTTAAAGTTAAAATAAAAAGGGAGCACCTGGGTGGCTCAGTCGGTTAAGCATCTGCCTTTGCCTCAGGGTCCTGGGATTGCGCCCTTCATCAGCTCCCTGCTCAGCAGGCAGTTGCTTCTCCTCCTGCCCCTCCCCACTGCTCGTGTTCCCTCGAGAATGCTCTCTCTCTCAAATAAATAAATAAAATCTTTTAAAATATACATATATAAAGTTAAAAAGATTTCAAATGGTAGTGCTGCCACAGGCCGTTCGCCGACAGATGAGAGGGTTAGCATGGGGAATCCAGCCTGGGAAGACAGAGCCAAAAGAGAGATGGAGTTGGCCAGCAGGAGGGGGTGGACCACTTCCCCAAGAGGGAGCTGGAGAGGGAACCCCCTGGCAGGTCAGAGCTGCAGGGTGTAGTATAACACAGGGATTTGCCTTCCACTGACTGCAAAGAGGGAAAAAAGGAGGAAAAAGGAAGACAGCAAAAAAGTAAGTCACTGTGTTAGGAACATTTGGGGGCCACATGCTTTCTAGAATGTGAGGAGGTCATGGACTCTCCTGCCTCATACACAATTATGTCTAACCAGTTTTTTCAAAAAACAGATATAACAAAAGTACTTAATCAGATACTTAGCTAGATGTTATATGTACTGTGGACTATATTTTATTGTTTTTTTTTTTTAATTGCATTCTTCTTTTGCCTTAAATTGCCTAGGTTAGAAAGAATTCAGGCCCTGGGACAGGCTTTCTCCTTGTAGTCTGTTTTTATAGGATGCTACAAGAATTTGTGGATTTTAAAACAAAGATCTAAAAACTGTGAATAAGAAAAGATCAATGAATACTCTTGCAAAGTGGAAGGAGAAGGAGAGGGGAATGATTTCATGGCATTAGAACAGTCGGTGATGTTCTTCTCTCACGCTTTGCTATCTATAGATCGTCTAAAGGTTGTTACTGATTGAACATAATAGCACCCACTGGCCCTCGTAGCAGAGCACTATTGGGCAGATCAATGGTGAACACACTAAGTTTTATAAGCGATTATATAAGGCAATGAAAAAATATTTCCTCTGTTTAAAGACTAAAACTTTTCTGTTCGTTTCATAGTATCAGAGTGGATAGTTTTTTTTATTTTTTTAAAGATTTTATTTCTTTATTTGACAGAGAGAGAGAGCACAAGCAGGGGGAGTGGCAGGCAAAGGGAGAGAGAGAAGCAGGCTCCCTGCAGAGCAAGGGAAGCCTGATGTGGCACTGGATCCCAGGACCCCAGGATCATGACCTGAGCCGAAGGCAGTCGCTTAACCAACTGAGCCACCCAGGCGCCCTGGAGTGGATAGTTTTTAACTAATGACACGTTATCAAAAGTTTTTGTTTTCCTTTGTAGAGGCAATGTACAAAGCCATTGTTGTTTTTTGGGTTTGTTTTATTTTGTTTTGTTTTGTTTTTTGAGGCATTTTGTGATGTTAAACCACCCACCACCACTGGAGCCCCAAGAGTGAATCAGCAGTCTCTGCCAGCCCCCGCAAGACTTTTTTTGTGCACCCATTCTGTGCAAAGTACACGAAAGGAGCTGAATGCAGTACCGCGTTTGTAGATTGTAGACTCCCCGATGGTTCGCTCATCTTCCCAGGCCCCCCCCCAACCCTGCCAAGAAAAATGCCAGGCATCATTATAATTCCTTATCCATGTTAACTCACTCAATCCTTACAGCAACCCTACGATTTAGTTACCTGCCATTTTCAAGCCCCATTTTGTGGCTAAGAAAATTGGGGCATAAGGAAAAAAATTGATTTTCCCCAAGGTTTGACGGCTACTTAAGTGGCAGAGATAGGATTCAAACCCAAATAGTTCGAAACTGCAGCATCCGCACTGTAATCATTGTACTGTGCTACCCACTCTGCTCAGGACGTTACTGTTGAATTTGTAAAAAAAATTTCCTAATAACGACATACAGGTGAGACAGCCCAGAGTGATGGGCTAGTGGTAGCTATTAGAACTACAACAGGGATTTTAACACACTCGATCATAATTAACATCAGATTTAAAGTTAGCGTCTGTCACGTGTGTGAGTGCCTTGCTCCAGTTCTCTCGAAATCCCCTTGCCAGCATCTTCCCCAATAAAAAATTACCCCGGGTTTGTTTTTGGACCCAGCGCTCTGTTGGAAAGGCTCAAACCACAGTGAGCTGGCAGGGGAGGCCGAATGGGCTGGACAGGCAGCAGGGGCAGGGGTCAGGAACAACAATGAAGGAGAGACATTGAAGGCTGTGCGACGCTTATTCTCCCTGGAAACGCTCAGTCAGACTCAGGAAGTGTGATTTAATCCTGGCGAAGAGAATTCTGTTTTATACCCTAGAATGGACCTCTCACAGAATTTTATTTTCAGTCTTGCCCTGGGAAGCTTTAGCAGGAAAGAATTTGGTGTACGTTACTTGTCCTCTTCACCGGACTGCACAAAATAAGGGTTTATTCTTCTCTCAGCCCACCTCCTTTTCCCTAACAAAGCTCTTAATAGAGGACCTGAGAACCTGCTGCCCCAACAGAAGATGCCTGGACTGGGGCCCAGCAGTGCCCTCAGCAGGGTTTTGGGGGAGGAGGAAAGACCCTTAATGAAGCCAAAAGATCTTGTTGATCTTGAAAGAACATCAGCCATACAGATGACATGAGGATTCTTTTCCCCCTTCGGCTCTAAGGCTCATCTTTTGGTATTTGTTGTGAGACAACCCTAGGCAGAAAGACTAAGAAAAATAATAGCAACTATGCGTAAGAGACTTGCTGAGTTCTAAGTGCCTTGCAGACCTTACCTCACTTATTCCTTACCATAACGCTACATGGAAAGCACTACGTGGATTCCCCTTTTACAGATGGTGCAACTGAGGCACAGAGAGGTGAAATAATTAGCACAATTCACACAGATAGGAAGTGGCAGAGCCAGGATTCACTCCCAGGCAGTGTGGCTCTAGAGTCCATGCTCTCTCCTGGAGTCATGCCCTTTCCCTGGACAGTCAGTTGCTCAGATGCTCCATCTTGTTCACAATTAGAAACTATTGTTCACAATTAGAAACTATTGTTGCAAAAAACAGGGGTTCCATATTTGAGTTAGAAAGCCTGGAGGTTGGGTATTCTCTCCGTAGTAGTTGAGAATCTCTCCTTTAACAAAATTTGGCTTTTGGTCAGGTAGGGTGTTTCTCCGATTACCTGCTAGATTAAAACCTATTATTGCCCCTGCCCTTAAGATGCAGAGCCCCACCCCCGACGCCCTGCTTGTCTAGCCCTCCCCTCCTCAAAGACCCAGGTTGTCATGCCAAAAAGTGTGCGGCAAACCATTCCCCCATGTCTGCAGAGATGCTTCTTTAGCGTGGGTGAGATGGGGCACCTTGGTAGTTACGATGACTTTGAGTGGCAGAGGATATGCAGCCTTGCCACCTGCTACCTCCCTATTAATTAATGTCCCTTTCTGTCCTCTCACACCTCAGGTGCCTTCTCTGTATCCTGTCCTTATTCTCAGAATGCTGTCAACTAATCCTTTTTAGAGCATTAACCGACAATTAAGGAGCTAAGTTCTAGTCCTTTAAGATAGGTCTCCCCAGACCACTTGATTTCTAAGAGTCTAGCCAAAAGAGTTCTGTCGGCTCTCTCTGCTGGTAGGAACCTCAAGCTCACTGAAAAGCTCCTCCAGATGAGTTCAGCTGGGCTCCTGCCCCCAAAGTGGTCTTGCAGGGTGAGAGAGAGAATGGCCTTTGAAGGATCACCGGTAGCCACATCTCCTCCCTTAGCACACACAGATCCCTTTTGCAGTAATAAGTAAATGTAGATGGGGTGCCAGTCCTCTTCCTGTAGTGTAGACCAGAGGTTTACAAGCTATAGTTTCCAGCAGAATGTGGGAGCTCGTTTAAAATGCATAGACCTGGACTCTGGGCCCAGAGATACTGCTTTAGAAAGAATACTTGGGGCCAGAGCCCCTGGGTGAATGTGATGTGGAAGGCTGAGAAATACTAGCATAGTATTCAACCTTTGCTGGTTGAAAGGGAACTGGGATAAACTCATTGCTTCTCTCAGTTCCTGCCAAAGTAGCTGTCTTCTGAGTCTCTAATAGGAGAGAGTCATACTTAACAAAACTCGGCTGAAGGTTGAAGGCAATAAAAACCTCAAAAAACACACTGATTTTGACAAGCAATGTCATTCTGCTTCTGCACGTTACTGATGGGGTCAGGTGCACCACTGCTAGGATTTTGATGAATGTGTGGTGGACCACTAAAGGGCAATAACTTGTGAACACCTGAACGCACAGAGTGAAGCGCATGTTCTTTGGAGACTTTGACAGCTTATTCAAGGTGTGGAATCTAAGCTTGGCTGCAGAGTACCATGTTTAACCACAACAAGGTACTACAACTACTTACTGCATCTCAATTTGTTGAATAGGATCCTTTGCCTTTGTTTCATTGTCTGAATGTCTCTCTTTTACACACACACACAACCAGAATCTCATAAACAAGTGCTTCTATATATCCCTTTGACTCAGAATTAAGGAATCAGATAATCCTCTATAAAAATTCATAAACATTTTTTTATACAGGCATAGCTTAAAGATATGGATTTGGTTCCAGACCACAGCAATAAAGCAAATGTCACAATAAAGCAAGTGAAATGAATTCCTTTGGTTTCCCAGTGCATATAAAAGTTATGTTTACACTATACTATAGTGTACTAAGTGCGATAGCATTATGTCTAAAAAACTGCCCATACCTTAATTTAAATATACTTTATTGCTAAAAGATGCTAACCATCATCAGAGCTTTTAGTGAGTTGTAATCTTTTTGCTGGTGGAGGGTTTTGCCTCGATGTTGATGGTTGCTGACTGATCAGGGTGGTGGCTGCTGAAGGTTGGGGTTGTTGTGACAATTTTTTTTTTTTTAATTATTTGAGAGAGAGAGAGCATGCTTGAGCAGGGGAGTAGCAGAGGCAGAGGTATAAGCAGACTCCATGCTGAGCATGGAGCCCGATGCAGGGCACGATCTCACAGCCCTGAGATCATGACCTGCGCTAAAATCAAGAGTTGGACACTTAACCGACTAAGCCATCCAAGTGCCCTTTGACAGTTTCTTAAAATAAGACAACAGCGAAGTTTACCACCTTGGTTGATGCTTCCTTTCATGAACGATTTCTCTGTAGCATGTGATGCTGTTTGATAGCATTTTACCCACAGTAGAACTTCTTTCACAATTGGAGTCAGTCCTCTCAAACCCCGCTGCTTTATCAACTAAGTGTATGTCATATTCTAAATCCTCTGTTATCATTTCAGCAGTCGTCATGGCATCTTTTTTTTTTTTTTAAGATTTTATTTATTTATTTGACACAGAGAGACATAGCGAGAGAGGGAACACAAGCAGGGGGAGTGGGAGAGGGAGAAGCAGACTCTCTGCTGAGCAAGGAGCCCGGTGCAGGGCTCGGTCCTGGGATCATGACCTGAGCCGAAGGCAGCCGCTTAACTGACTGAGCCCCCCAGGTGCCCCTCGTCATAGCATCTTCACCAGCAGTAGATTCCATCTCAATAAACCACTGTCTTTGCTCATCCATGAGAAGCAGCTCCTCAGCCGTGAAAGTTCGATCATGAGATTGCAGCCGTCCAGTCATATGTTCAGGCTCCCCTGCTGCTTCTAGTCCTCTCGCTGTTTCCACCGCATCTGCAGTTCCTGCCTCCGCTGGAGTCCTAAGCCCTCCAAGTCACCCATGAGGGCTGGAATCAACTTCTTCCAGACTCCTGTTCATGTTGATATTGTCACCTCTTCCCATGAATACAAGTGTTCCTAACGGCACGTAGAATGATAAATCCTTTCCAGAAGGTTTTCGATGGACTTCACCCAGATCCATCAGAGGAATCACTATCTGTGGCAACTATAGCCTTAAAATGTATTTCTTAAATAAGAACATTTAAAAGTCAGAATTACCACTTGATCCAGGGGCTGCAGAATGGATGCTGTGTTAGCATGAAAACAACAGTCATATCGTACATCTCCATCAGAGCTCTTGGGTGACCAGGTACATTGTCAATGAGCGGTCATATTTTGAAAAGCATCTTGGGGCGCCTGGATGGCTCAGTCAGTTAAGCGTCTGCCTTCGGCTCAGGTCATGATCCCAGAGTCCTGGGATCGAGCCCCACATCGGGCTCCCTGCTCAGTGGGGAGCCTGTTTCTCCCTCTCCCACTCCCCCTGCTTGTGTTCCCTCTCTCACTGTGTCTCTCTCTGTCAAATAAATAAAATCTTTAAAAAAAAAAAAAAGAAAAGAAAAGCATCTTTTTTTCTGAGCAGGAGCTCTCAATAGTGGGCTTAAAATATTCAGTACATTACGTTGTAAACAGATGTGCTGTCATCCAGGCTTTGTTGTTCCATTTCTAGAGCACAGGCAGAGTAGGTTTAGCATAATTCTTAAGGGCCCTAAGGTTTTCAGAATGGTAAGTGAACATTGGCTTTGACTTCAAGTAGCAAGCAACATTAACACCCAACAAGAGAGTCAGCCTGTCCTTTGAAGCCTTGAAGCCAGGCATTGACTTCTTTCTAGCTATAAAAATCCTAGATGACATCTTCCAATAGAAGGCTGCTTTGTCTACATTGAAAATCTTGTTTAGTGTAGCCACCTTCATGACTTACTTTAGCTAGATCTTCTGGATCACGTGCTGCAGCTTCTATATCAGCATTTGATGTTTCACCTTGCACTTTTATGTTATAGAGATGGCTTCTTCCCTTAAATCTCATGAAACAACTTCCGCTAGAATTGAATTGCTTCTCTTGGTTCCTACCAATGTTCCTGCTTTTGAGTGTATAATAGGAAAGAGTCATTAGTGTAGGCTTTGGCTTAAGGGAATGTTGTAGCTAGTTTGATCTTCTATCCAGACCACTACAACTTTCTCCATAACAGCAATAAGGTTGTTTTGCTCCCTTATCATTTGTGTGTTCACTGGAGTAGCACCTTTAATTTTCTTCAAGAACTTTTCCTTTGCATTCACAACTTGGCTGACTGTTCAGCAACTTTTGGCCTGTCTTGGCTTTCAACATGCCTTCCTCACTAAGCTTAATCATTTGTAGCTTTTGATATAAAGTGAGAGATGTGAGACTCTTCCTTTCACTTGACTACTTAGAGGCTCTGATAGGGTTATTAATTGGCTTAATTTCAATATCATAATGTCTCAGGGAACAGGGAGGCCCGAGGAAAGGGAGAGAGATGAGGGCAATGGCCGGTTGGAAGAGCAGTCAGAACACACAAATTTATCAATTAAGTTTGCCATTTTATAAGGGTGCAGTTTGTGGCTCCGCAAAACAATGACAATAGTAACCATCATGATCATTGATCACAGATCACCATAACAGAAATAATAATAATGAAAAAGTTTAAAACATTGCAAGAATTACCAAATGTGACACAGAGACCTGAAATGAGCAAGTACTGTTGGAAAACCAGCAATGATAGACTTGCTCCATACAGGGTTGCCACAGACCTTCAATTTGTTGAAAACAAAAGCAAAAACAAAAACCACAGTATCTGCGGAACACAATAAAGCAAAGTGCAATAAAACAAGATATGCCTGTACCGCCAAAATAATCTGGGCATAAATTATCTAAGGAAAACTGCTGACTAGTTTTCGTTTCAGCAAGATAGATATTTTATTCATAGCTACATGAGGAAAAAATTAGAGAAGGATCATGAAGAAAATATCACTTATCTAGTTAAGAGGGGGCCTTGATAAAAGTCAGGAATTATATAATTGCTCTGATCAAGCCAGTTCTTCCCGTTTAGAAAGGATACTCCCTTCTCTTATAAAAATGTTTACCATTTTTCCTTTTTAATCTGCTGAAAAGCTTTCCTAATCCATCCTAGTCCAGTGGCATGTTACAGTCTGCCACTAATTTCTCTATTAAAGCTATAAAATATTAGTAACAATTGCCAGAATTTCACCTTCAGTTAAACTCCCTGCATCATATCTGCCCTGGAGCCAACCTTGCCTTTAGCCACTTGCAGCTAACGCCAGATCTGGTTGACAGGTGTAGGACAGTGCCAGACCAAGACAGTGGACAGGAGAACTCCAAGCTTGTCTTCAAAAAGCTGGGTTTGAGTCTCGGCCGTGTGATCTTACAGAGGTTATTTGAGTTCTCTGTGCCTTAGTTTTCTTGTCCAAAACATGAGGATAACAGCACCCACCTCAAGGTGAGGGCGATTATAAGGTTTAAGTGAGGTAATTACGCAAAATGCCACATAGGCTCTATGTCTGGCAATGGTAGGTGCCTGTAAAGGTCAAGGTCTTGCCCTTCTTCCTCAGGTGACAGGGAGAGGATTGAACTAAATGGCTCCCAGAGGTTGCATATAGCGCTAGCAATCTTGCTTCTGGAAGAGCAACTGAGTATAGGGCGTGGGGAAAGCAAAAGGAAAAAAATACTGAATTACTACAATTCAGAGATCTCTGTAAAATCATTTCAGACAGTTGAAAATATAATGAAAACAAAAAAAAATAAAAAGAAGGCAAGAAATGTCACCTTGACCATTTGGTCCTGAGAACAGGAAAACTAAAAGATTCAATTTCCACAACTGCTTCCAGGAAGGGTTAGGAAAACAATGTTTGGTTGGCCTGACAATGATCTAATAACGATACAAAGCAGGCGTGGCTTAACCAGACCAAAAAAAAAAAAAAAAATCCAAGTTTAAATTTTATGTATTTACTTTTTTTTTTTAAAGATTTTATTTATTTATTTGACAGAGAGAGAGTACACGAGCAGGGGGAGCAGGAGAGGGACAAGCAGACTCCCCATGGAGCAGGGAAGCCTGAAGCGGGGCTCAATCCCAGGACCCTGGGATCATCACGTGAGCCGACGGCAGACGCTTAACCAACTGAGCCACCCAGGTTCCCCTGTATTTACTTTTTTTATGATGGAAGATCAGGGAAAGGCAATGAAATGCCAACCCAGTGTGTCCCCTGACAACCACTGAGTTCTTTCACCTACCCTGCACTTACAGTGGGAGGGTTGGCTGTCAGCATGTACAGAGTGCCAAACCGTGCGGAGCCTTCGTCTGTAGGACCTTACTAACATGCACTGAAACTATAGTTGAGTGTCCCTGAGTTGTGGAGGAGACGCTGGAGCCTGATGTCAGCGTGTCTCTGCCACCTGTTTAGCTAGCATCCGTGTTGCTGAACCCAAACCCAACAAATCAGGAAGGTCACCAGAAGGTTGGGAAGTCTAGTTTCCCATACAAAGGGAAAATAGCCAACCCCTGTTTTGAAATGAACAAGATCAGGCTTATTCATCATGTTATCAGGCTTGTTGACCATGTTGCGGCCCTCAGCTTTCACGGCCACTTGCCCACAGGCCGAGAGGTACACTGCTGGGGCTCTGCAGACCCAGAGCAGGGACACTCAAGAATCCTTCAGTCATCTACCATCTGTGCAAATCCAGAAAATACCAGTGCTGGTCATCCGGCTCCTTCCATCATTTTTTTACACAGGCGTCACTTGGAGTAGAGCAGGCAGGGCAAAAAATATGACTGGAAAATAAAGAGACCAAAATGGATGGTTGGGTTGCTCTTACAAGGTATCCTCTGAACGGTAGGATAAATCATGCCAGGTCAGTGCTACTATGCCTGTGACAGAGAAGAGCCTTATGAGCACTCCTAAGAGTTTGAAAAATGCCACAATTACACTACATGACCTTTGGATGGATTATAGTACTAGCTGCCATTTACTGGATTTTCACCTTGGGCCAAGCACTATGTTAGATGCTTTACATGTATTATCTTATTTAATCTTCCCAGTAACGCTATTACGTAGATGCTGTTTTCCTCATGTTCTGTTTGTTTCTGGTTGATTACTCTTCCTCACCCCTAACATTCTCTGCCTCACCACTACAAACTCCCAAGAAGGAGAATACATTACAGTTTATTATTCACCTCCCCACAAGGACATCAGACCTAGGGTCATCTGGCCCTGCGTGTCTTTGTTTCCAATAGGTACCACTAGAAGTCAAACTCCTGAGACAGAGCTTAACAGCTCTGTTAAATTATAATCTGTCTCAAGCACCAACCCCTCCCCAAACCCCAAACCTTTTCATTGGCCCTCGGTAACTTACAGTCAGTCCACAAAATCTGCCTCATCTTTCCTGCCTCTTGCTCTAACTGATGTCTGATTCACTCGGAAGACCATACCACTTCATCAGATATTTGCTCACAGATCCCCTCCTCCCACATCTTCCTTGACCTCCATATCTCCTATTTCCTTATCCTGCTTTATGTTGTATATTTATATGTGCATCTGTTATTTTCTGTCTGCCCACTGGAATGTACACTGTGTGAGGGCACAGACTTCTGTTCACTAGTACATCTCTAATACCCAGAACAGTACCTGGCATATTATCTTTGCTCAATAAATATTTGTTGAATGAAGTAACCCATAAATGAGGAAACTAAGCCATGGAATGGATGAGCAGTTTGTCCCTGGTCACATTGCTGTGACACAGCCAGCCCAGGTCTGTGTGATTGCAAGTCCCTGGCCCATAAGCACCATGTTGTCCAGCTTCTTGATGTATCATGTGAATGCAGTATGAGCAAGAATATTCTGGCTGAACTGGAGTAATCAGTGTTGAGGTGTCAGTATAGGGAACTAAATCAATTGGGCAGGATCCTACCGGCCAAAGTTTACAGCTCTTTTTTTTATTATTACATTGTGCAGAATTGTGATTTAGAAGAAAAGTGTGGGCGCCTGGGTGGCTCAGTTGGTTAAGCGACTGCCTTCGGCTCAGGTCATGATCCTGGAGTCCCTGGATCGAGTCCCGCATCGGGCTCCCTGCTCAGCGGGGAGTCTGCTTCTCCCTCTGACCCTCCCCTCTCTCATGTGCTCTCTCTCTCTCATTCTCTCTCAAAAAAAAAAAAAAAATCTTTAAAAAAAAAAAAAAAAAAGAAAGAAAAGTGTGCATTTGGTCATTCAGGTGATCAAAATATATTTCTCATGTATATTTGATCTTCACCCACAGTTCCTGACTCAAAGCTCCTCTATAACCCTTGGAATTTCCTAAGTGATGGGAGCAGTAAAGGTTTTGGGTTTGTTTGGTTTTTTCGTTGTTTTTTTTTTTTTTTTTTTGAAAGCCCCTAAAATACAGGCTGGTTGCCAATGTAGCCAACTATGTGATTAGAGGGTTTGAATTTTCAGTCCCAGCCTCCAGGGAGGGGAGAGGACCTGGAGGTTCGATCAATTGCCAGTGGCCAATGATTTAATCAATCATGTCTGTGTAATGAAACTTCCATAAAAACCCAAGAAGACAGGGCTCAGAGAGCTTCTGGGTTAGTGAACACATGGAGATTTGAGGAGAATGGTAAGCTCTGAGAGGGCCTAGAGGGCCTGGAAGCCCGGCATGCCCTTTCCCCATACCTTCCCTGTGTATCTCCTCATCCGGCTGTTGATCCATATCCGTTAACATCCTTTGTAATAAATCCATAATCTAGTGAATAAATGGATTTTTCTGGGTTCCATGAGCCCAGCATTCTAGTAAATTAATTGAACCCAAGCAGGGGATCATGGGATTTACAGCCACTGAGTCAGAAGTACTGGTAACAACATGGAGTTGCTGTTGGTATCCTGAGTTCAAGTAGGTGTTTGGAGACTCCAGTTTGTAGCCCGTCAGTCAGAAGCACAAATAACATCCTGGGCTTGTGACTGGTGTCTGAAGTAGAGGAAGGTTTTGTGGGACTGAGCCTTTTACCCATGGAATCTGATTCTGATTCTGTCTCTAAGTAGTGTCAGAATAGAGTTAAATTGTAGGACACCCAGCTGGTGTCTGGATCATTGGTGGTGTGGGGAAGCATACACACACTCACACATAAACACACACACACACACACACACACTCACACACACATTGGAACTGGGTCCAGGAACTTAATTTACATTAGGAACAGTTTTTTTGCGTTGTCACCAAGCCAAATACAAGTAACTGATCATTTGAGGAGCCAGCAATAAAATCAGTATCCTTACAACATGAGCACATTAGCCTACATAAAAACAATTTATAATTTACTTACCTTTTTGATATGGTTTAAAAGAAGATGAAAGCTATACCTGGTTCTAGAGAAGTAGGGAAGTATCCAGGTGGACCGTGGCATGTTCTTGCAGCAAAGCATCGAATGCCTATGTAGAACATGGAAGGAAAGTAGCAATAGAATTGGAAAAGTAGACCTCAAAATGCTATTTACACAATGATGACAACTCTGAAAATTCTGTGTTAGCAATAGAATTGTAAGAGACCTTAGGTTCATAAATAGCCGATGATTCTAGTGTTTAGGATTTTATTTGGTTATTTCATGTTGTTTTTGATATTTAGATGTTTGTGTTTAACTGTTAATACTCAGATGATTAAATATACATAAAAAAGAAGAAATACAGTGTACCATATTGTGAGCCAAGGAATACGTCATCCCATTTGCTCCACATCCTTTTCCTTCCTGCTGTCCACCTCCACTGCTCACGGACCCTCGGCACTGCCTTTCCTCGGGCTTCACCCCAGCCTTCTGGTGCTCTGACGGTAACCTCTACGTGTACAGACCACCTGCTCTCCAACTGGATTTTCTTCCTCACTCCCTTGATTATTCTCGGATGCTTCTCTTTCCAGTTTTCTGAGCTGTTCTCTCACTTATCTTGCCCTCCTCCTCTCTGGATGAGGCCTTGCACCTGTCCTTCCCATACTGGAGTGCTTGCTCACCTGGCCCTTCTTAAGGCCTCGTCCTCATCTGTGTTTCACTTGTCTGCTTCCTGGGCTCACGGTTTAGTTCTCTGAGCCTGCCTGAGCAAATCCTATGCCTGTTCTGACATTATCCACTCCTCCTCTAACTCTGCATTTGCTACTCTCAAAGCCTTTGTTCTTCCCATACCAGCCTGGGTTCTTGGTAACAAACCGTAAGAGTTTACTCTGGCTGATTGAAACAGGAAAAGAATTTAGTGAAAGGCTATTGAGAACTACAGTTTTGTGATTTGTAAGAAATATATATTTGGTCATCTGAATGACCAAATGTATATTTCTCTTACATATTTGGTCTTAGTCCAAGGTTCCCGGCTCAAGGCTCCTAAAACCCTTGGAATTTCCTGTGATAGGGCAATGAATGAGTCTTTTGTTATAATAATGAAGGTGACTTTTGGGTCCTAGTTGCCAGGAGGACCAACCCTGTGATTAGAGGGTTGGAATTTTCAAGTTCCCCCCACACCTACATCTCAGAGGAGGGAAGAGGGCACTGGAGGTTAAATCAGCCAGTGGCCTGTGACTTAGTCAGTCATGACCATGTAATGAAGTCTCCATCAAAGCCCAAAGGACTGGATTCAGAGAACTTCTGGCTTGGTGAACACTTGGGAGATTGGGGAGAGTGGCATGCCATACCTGACCCTATGAATCTCTTCATCTGGCTGTTTATTCATATCCTTTATCATATCCTTTATCATATCCTTAAATAAATTTAATATAATTGTTTCCCTGAGTCCTGCAAGCTGCTCTAGCAAATTAAAAGAATGTAAGGAGGAGGTTGTTCTAACTTCCAGTCTATAGCCTGTCGGTCAGAAGCACAGGTAACAGCCTGGGGCTTGTGACTGGTGTCTGAAGTGGGGGATGAGAGATAGTCTTGTAGGACTGAACCTTTAACCTGTGGAATCTGGTACTATCTCTGGATAGATGATGTCAAGATTGAGTTGAATTCTCAGTTAGACTGCTGGTATCCGAGAACTGCTTGATGTTGTGTATAGGGAACCTGCCCCCCCCCCCCCCCCACACACACACATACAAACACTTTGGAATTGGGTTTGGAACCTTTTAAAAGAAATGCTCTCAGGATTACCGAGAAAGCTAATACAGTGGGATTAGAAAACATGGAGGGACAAGGTAGGAGCTGAGCAGCTAGGACCATGGCCAAAATTCCATGGCTGTACAGCTGGTCTTGGAGGACACTGCTGCCATCACCGCTAGACAGAACACAGCAACTGTCACCACTAGGTTTGGACAGGAGACTTCCAATGGCACCTTTGCCACAAGAACAGTTTCTCCTCCAGAGTTGCTTTTCTATACTGCTAGCCCCTGGTCAGATCTAGGCAGAAACATCTGGCCGGGTCACTGGCCCATCCACTAGCTGCAAAGCAGACCTAGAAAGGAGTCTCACTTGTGGTATGAGAGGTGGGCTCTGCTTGCTGCCGCAGTTCAGTGAGAAATCGCTCAAACAGATTCTAGGCAGGAGTAGAACCAAAAGACCGCATGGCCCATTCCCAGTTCATGACCGTTGTTTTATTAAACTTTCTACAACTTCCTTAAGTCCTTGAAGCGGTTTCTTCTAACCTCTCACTCAGCAAGAACTCTGGAACATAGTTCAGTGCAAAATTAAAACCTTGGGAGTCAAGATTTATATACAAAGATGTTCAAACAGCATGATTTAGAACAGAAAAAAAAGGAGTCTGTCTAAATTTCTACCAATAAGGGAAGAGTTAATTGAATTATGAGATATCCATAGAATTAAGTATATGCGGTCATTAAAAATCATGGATTTTTTTTAAAAAACTTTTTATAACACTCAAAACTATAGTTAAACAGAACTTTACAATGTTTATATACAAGCTCTCACAATTATGTGTGTGCACATATGATCCTATTTTATAGTAAAATATATAAATGTTTATATAAAGACATTCTTTGAAAGAGAATGTTAACAGATTGATGAGATTGGAAGGATTACTCTTTTTCTTTATGCTTTTTGTAGTTTTCACATTGAGCTGAAAATTATTATAGTATTTAGAAGAAAATCGGCTGGGGGCAAACTTCGGGTGCCATCATTTTTATCCCTTGTCATGTCCTCAAAAAGTACAGTTTTTCCCAAACCAACCTCAAACTAAACACTCTGAATTCTAACTCTTTTCTCCTGGAGTAAGTTCCTCCCTCCCCACCAGTGTGTTCCCACTGCTCTTTATGTTCACATACAGATCATTGGTTCCTGCTTACCTCACCCGACTCTACTGGAGCTCTCCTTCCCCTCGGGTGCACTCTTCCTCTGCCCTGTATTTTAGCCCAAAAATTTGCTGCAATAGCCATCTCTGAAGTTTCCATTACTCTTCTCTTGGCCAAATCTGAGGATCTCTATCTTTGGAGCTTTGGTGACCACAAGAAACATTGATTCATTATGTTTGGCGTACTTTTGGGCACAGGCTAAGTCAGATGACCTTGTAGGTTTTTCTTATTTTTTTAAAATAAGAAGGTGCTTTCTTAAGCACCTCATCTGACTTTGCTTCCTGTTAAGCCTTACATCCAAGCTGTTTTTCTCCCTGTATCTCCGGACTGTTCCTACACCTCACTGTTTGGTCCCTTCCACATCTCCCCATTCATTGTCTAGATAGTAAAGCCAATATCCTATAAACGGAAGTGTTAATTCTGAAACGTGTGACCTCCACAGAGACTACCTGTCTGAGCCTGCTCAGCTTTGACAGTGGGCTCAGTTCTCCAGCTTTATCCATGGCCCTAGAAGCTCCGCAGAACCTTCCCTGCAGCTCTGTTCCTGTGGTTCATGAGCTCTCTCCAGCCTCTGCCTCCACCAGCAAGAGGCTGTTTGAAAGTCTAGCTTTCAGGCCGGTACCTCAAGAGTTGGACTCTGCCTCTCTGTCCATTCCCTCCAATTGTGGCCCTGGTCAGACTCTCCATCTGGCTTTCAGTCTCTCCTTCACACATTCCCTATTGGCTCACTCTCAACTTCATGGTCTCTTACCTTCAAACCAATCCAGGACCCCAAAGGTCCTGGCCCATATTCTGTGTATGGGGTTCCTACTAGGCTGGGAGTTGAGTTCAGACTACCCAGGTTAACTACATCTCTTCATACCTGCTGATGTTGTGTTTCAGCCAACGGGACTTGACCTGTCCCAAATCTACAGAACAACAATCCTCTTGTAACTGTTGATCCTTGATCCGGCTCATCCACCCTCATGACTCATATTTATATTAGCCCTGACCTCTGTGTTCTCTAGACCTATAAGTTGTATTATTCTTAGTACATCTCTTGGATTTTCTACTCTCAGAGAAGTTTATTTATTGATCTGTTGATTCATCTTGCAGGCACATACTGAACACCTACCAGTTGGCACTGCAAATAGTCAGAGGCTAGTCAGGGAGTTAGACAAAATAAAGGGCTATGTCAGTTAGTATACTTTTTATTACTACTGACAGAATTCCTGATTCATACTGCTTAAGCAAAAGTGGAATGTATTCCCTCACATACCTGGCAAGTCTAGGGATAGATCTGGTTTCCTTCAGGCACAGCTGAATTCATGGATTGTAAATGCTACCTTTGGGACCTGGCCTGTCTTCATCTCTCAGCTCTGCTCTGTTCTACTTTGTGATGGCTTCATTCTCATGGCAGCAATATAAATGTTAATGGTGCCAGGCCTACATCCTCCTAGGCCCCAGTATGGCAGAAAAGGCACTGCTCTCTCAGCAGCCCCAACAAATGTCCCACTATATCTTGTGATTTCTCACTGGATTAGGTGCTCTTCCCTGAACAAGTGACTTTTGTCAGAGAAATTCGGTGCCCTGACTATTCAGACTGGAGTCATAGGTCCTCTCCTTATACTTGAGTATGGAGTCTACCCCAGCACTTAAGTTGAGAGAGAGATACAGTGGTTCCCCTGGAGAAAAGGCAAATGGATATGGGACGGTTGGGTTTTTTTGGTTTTGGGGTTTTGGGGGGGCTGGGGTTTTTTTTGGGTTTTTTGTTTTTTGTTTTTTTTAAAGATTTTATTTATTTATTTGAGACAGAGAGAATGAGAGACAGAGAGCATGAGAGGGAGGAGGGTCAGAGGGAGAAGCAGACTCCCTGCCGAGCAGGGAGCCCGATGCAGGACTCGATCCCGGGACTCCAGGATCATGACCTGAGCCGAAGGCAGTCGCTTAACCAACTGAGCCACCAGGCGCCCCGGGGGGGCTGGTTTTTTGAAAGCTGTCAGTTACAGCCATTATGTTTATGAGGAGTGCATATGATAGAGTTACAAACAGAGTGGAGTGTAGCAAATAGAACATTGGACTCCATATACAATAGGCAAAGAAGGATTCCCTCCTTTACCCCTCACTCCTTCCTTTGAGCAAAATTTAGTGAGTGTCTTTTTTGTTCCAGGTGCAGAATATAGATTGTCCTAGACATTGACCCTGCCCATAAGGAGTTTACAAGGTAGTGAGGAGGAGAGAGAATAAAAGCAAGGCCCCCACATTGATTGAGAATGTCCATTTTAAGAAATAAAAATATGAAGAGTGTTCTGTGTTTTTTATAAAACTACAAGGACAGTGCCAACCATTGTATTATTTAACATTGTTTAACATCTTTTTTACTTAATTCTGTTTTGTTCAATGCTTGGAATAAGTCTTTCTGATCTGCTTCATTAAATAGTGGAAACTCCGTGATCCACAATTTTTTAATTTTTTTGCCTAGGCTTCTGTAAAACTCAGAGTTAAAACCTGTGGTTAATTAAAAATAGCTTTCCTTAGCCTAAGTTTTCCTTGAAACTAATTTGCCCTTTTTTAAAAATACTTGATGTATAGTTTTGTAGTTTTATCGTCCCTAGGACTTTTGTAGTAAGGTGCTTCAAAATAGAGATATGACAGAGATAAACAAATGAATACCTTTAACTTTTACTTTTATCTTAACAGTCTCTGCTTCTGATCTATAGCAGGTTGCTAATACATCTCCCACCAATGCCAGTCATTTCCCTGCGTGTAATACAGACATTTCTATCAGAGTATTCACAGTTTGTGTATACAGATAGTGAGATGAACACATGTGGATATGTACATTTTTTAAAGGCAACCAACATGAAAATGTTTTTGTGACATTGAAGACCCAACAAGTAATGTTTACATTATTTTTTACCTGTAGGTTTTATTTTATTCTGTACAATGGAAAAAAAGAGAAAAGCATCAAATAATCCAGGGTTTAGGGAATACGTTCATGCAGTGGTTCTCCACTGGAGACATTTGGCAATGTCTGGAGACATTCTTAATTGTCTTGACTACTGGAATCTTGTGGGTAGAGGCCAGGGATGCTATTAGACATCCTACAATGTGCAGGACAGGCCACCACAATGAAAAATTATCCTGTCCAAAATGTCAATAATGCTACTATTGAGAAACCTTGCATTAATAGGATTTTTAGAATTCTAAACCCTGAAAGGATTCAGAACAATCTTGTAATTTAGGCATAAGACAACACTAGAGGCAAATTAAAGTCATAGAATTAAAAAAAAAAAGAATCGTGGAGCTGACAGGGAAGGTCATTTAGTCCAGTCTCCCTTTGCATATGGTAACTGAGTCACAGGAGAAAAAGTGACTGAAGCAATAGAACTCCTCCACTCCTGGGGTGCCTGAGTGGCTCAGTCAGTTAAGCGTCCAACTCAAGATTTCTGCTCAGGACATGATCTCAGGGTCATGAGATCGAGCCCCGCATCAGGCTCCATGCTCAGCAGGGAGTCTGCTCCAGATTCTCTCTCTCTCTCTCTCCCCCTCCCCACTGTGAGCTCGTGCTCTCTCTCTCTGTCTCTCTCTGTCTCTCTCTAGCTCTCTCTCAAATAAATATGTAAATCTTTAAAAAATAATAATAAAAAAAAAAACTCCTCCACTCCTAAACATGTGATAAGGCAACTTCCCCAGTCTCTCTGCGCCTCAGTTTTCTATTCTACAAAAGGGACAATAAAACTTGCCTCAAATGATTGCTGTGAGGAGTAATTGAAATAATGCATAGGAAATGTTTAGTTCCATTCCTGGCCACAGTGAGTTGTTGATAAAAAGTGGTGGTAAGAGCCGAGGTGGTGACTGTCATTACTGTTGTTGCCCCAGCTGGCTGAACCCTGTTCCCGACTCTCAGTCCCACTTCCTTTCTATTGCACTGCCTTCAAAGGTTATAGGGGCAACTCAATAGGGACTAAAGAAGACTAGTCTGAAAAAGAGCTTAGTAGCTGGTAATTCAAGAAAAACTGAACAAAAATTCTTCAGAGAGATAGGGGATTAAATTGTAGGTAGACACTTTAAGGAAGGCACAAAAAAAGATTGGTTCCCACCTGAAACAGGCTACCTTCTCTCTTCCCAAAGTTCTGTGAATGATGTGCCAGGTGGTCATAGGGATCAGATAACCTTTATCAAACCCTTAGAGCCCTGGCCATGTCTTACAGCCCTGACAGGATGTCTGTCCATCGGGGAGAATCTGAAATGGCCAAGATGGTCAGGCATTGTATCTGGGGACCCTTTCAACTCTAAGATTTTCTGATGTCTGATAAGTTTTGTGGACTTTGTGCTGGAAAGATCATGTGACATTGTAGATAATGCCCAACGGGCATACATACACAACCACAAATCTCCTGTTTTATCATTTGTGGAATTTAAAAAAATGTTTTATTAGGGGCATCTGGGTGGCTTCGTTGGTTAGGCGTCCGACTTTTGATCTCAGCTCAGGTCTTGATCTCAGGGTCGTGAGTTCAAGCCCCAGGTCGGGTTCCATGCTAGGTATGGAACCTACTTAAAAAAAAATGCTTTGTTAGGTTTTACTAATTCAGTTGATCAGTACGAGCATATGATTAAGAGGTTTCTGCAAATACTTTTTTCTCTGAAAGTAATAATAAATTACCTTGCCAACAATTCTGTGAAATAGGTTTCCTCTCATTTTCTTAAAAGACTTTTAAAAATTTTTTGCAGTTGCTCTAGGAGTCAGTTTTTTATTTCTCTTGTTATTTTTGCCAACTAAATTGTTTTTAACCAGTGGCTGTGTATAAAAATTAGCAGAATTCAAAAGCATTAAACTCTCTGGACCACAAGCACAGATTAAATTTTCTGGAGGAGAAAATCTCATTCATTTAGTAGCCTTCTCTCAAATATCCCATTTGTTGAATTGAACTCCTGAAATGATTCTATACCCCACAAAGACACTCTACATAGACATTTTCTCCTACATCTTACATGTCAGTGCTCCAACTGTTCTAAAGATTATTTTAAAAAATCAACAAGCACAAGTTGATACATGAGAAAACAACTACTCATAGCTGACTTTATCTGTCTTCTATGTTTTTGTGTGACATTCAAGATCCACAGAACATCTGGAGAAGAGCAGCACACACACGTCCAGTGAATGCGGGCTGAGCACCGGGCACTGTGCTAGACACCTCTGGTAGCACAGGGCACGCCACCCAGGCCCAGAGAAGTTAAGCTGTTTGCCCCAAGCCACACAGTTGATAAACAGGAGAGCCAGCAACACAGCCCTGCCTGGCTCCTGAGTGCATGGGGTTTTGCTGCATACTAGATCTTTACAAGGAATAACTCAAGGCTTAGAAAAATAAAAAATCTCCCATAAGATATGACTGGAATTTTTTCATTTTAGATGCCTCATTTAGATGTTATGTTAATTTGACCTTCAATTTTTTTTTTTTTTAAGGTGTTGTGTAATGGACCAGGAACATGTGTTCCTATCTGCATATCTGCCCTTCTCCTTGGGATACTAGGAATAAAGAAAGTGATCATTGTCTATGTTGAAAGCATCTGCCGAGTAGAACACTTATCCCTGTCCGGAAAGATTCTGTTTCACCTCTCCGATTACTTCATTGTTCAATGGCCGGCTCTTAAGGAGAAGTATCCCAAGTCTGTGTATCTTGGGCGAATTGTTTGACGAATGACAACTTCTCTAGAATTTTGCAGTCAACCATATTTATTGTAATCGGGGTAGGAAAAAACCATGTTTATCATAAAGGCTTCTGAAGGTCCTGAGAATTATTGGTGGTGAAGAGTAAAAAATGTGTAAATAATCCAGTAAGGAAACTGAAGGTGCTCTTATAAAAAAAAACATTAAGGGGCGCCTGGGTGGCTCAGTTGGTTAAGCGTCAGACTCAGGTCATGATCTCAGGGTCATGAGATCGAGCCCCGTGTCAGGCTCCCCGCTCAGCATGGAGTCATCTTGAGATTGTCTCTTTCTCCCCCTCTGCCCCTCCCCCCACACTTGTGCTCTCTCTCTCTCTCAAATAAATAAATCTTTTTAAAAAATTAAATTAAAAATAAAAATGAAACAAACATTAATAAACCATTAAGTATTTATGCCTCTGTGTACCAAATTTCTTTTCTTTTGTATCACTACCTGCAGGTTATCTTCTGACTTGTTTTAGTAATTTTTTTCCTACAGCTAAATATAATATTAGTATGATTAGTAACATTTCCTGTTCTGCAGCTCTTTTTTTTTTTTTACAATATTCTGCATTGTAAAAAGAAAAGAAAGATATTTCTTAGTTTTTGTTCAGATACAGCAGGCTCTGTTTCCTGTGTGGAAGCAGTAAAGTCCCTGGTGAATCCTTTTAGCATAAAGGAAGCAGTCATATGACGTGGGCTTCATGACAAGTTGCACTCCGCAGGCTTCCAGAACTGTGAGCATAAACCAGTATCTTTTTTTGTTCTTCAGTTTTGCTCTGTGAGCCATTGCCCTCAATCCAGAAGATCCTTTGAAATCCCTTGTTGAATCGTTAAAATAAATTTAAAAAGGTGATTCTGTTTTTCTGGAACCCAAACTCTCAAATTCACAATGGCATGGCTGTCGTCATCCCTGGCATTTTGAGATGGTTAGGCTCGGTAGAGTGTATTTTTACTAAACATTTATGTGAGGGCTTGCTATGTGCCAGGTATTCTTCTAATCACTTTTCAAATCTTAACTCACAGAATCCTAATAACAGCTCGGTGAGGTCGGGACCGTTATCATCGCCTTTCTACAGATGACCAGTAAGTGGCAAAGCCGAGATTCCAGCCGCGGCAGCCTGGCTGGAGGGCGAAGCCCGTTTCCCGGGCGAGCAGCCTGTGACGTCACACACGGACCCACACTCAGGAGGGCCCTGCACTTGCTTTCATACTCTGCTGTCATGGATTTCTTAATGGACGTGGAACGAGAGACCCGTTCCCCACAAATCATTTCGTTGGTCCTGCTTGAGAATCGGTGCCACCCTGCCGAGTACCAGCAGTACAGCCCCGACGGCCGGGCCGGGCAGCTCCTCATCGAACGGAAGTCCCGTCCCCTCCCGCTAAGCTCTGTCCTTTAACAGCGAGACGTCTCGTAGCGTTTGAGGTGTTCCTTTACTCCACTTAAATCTGTTTCGGAAGTATGATGTACATCTCATAAATGGTAAGAAATTAATGACGAGACGGAGTGTCCGTGAAAATGCATGAATACCTGAGAAGTTGCACAGTGAGCATGCTGAGGCCGATCTAGCTTTTATCGCTCTTTGGGCAAATCTTCTCTGGAAAAAGTAGGCACATCTGTCACCAGGACATTTTCCTAGGTGTTTGGCTGAGAAGACTCTCGGAATAGGGAAACTATGTTGCTGTCTGGTTCGGTGGCCTTGGGACAGCCAGGAGGTAGTTCGTCGTGTGCTTTGACTTTAATCATCGAACGTCAGATGCTGCGCCTGCTTCCCTTGATGGCAAGGCCTGGAATGTCAGATGAAATAAGCCTCTACTTCTCTAGAGAGAAAGTGATTTTTTTTAGGGATAAGAGCATGTACATTTTTTCACCTTTGAGTTTTGTTCTGCTCTGCACTTTGTTCCTAAGTGGCACTGGGTCCAGAGTTGACGCATGAAATTGGACTGCGTTCAGTCCCAGTTCCGTCCACGCCTGTCTGCACGCCGGCACAGCTTGCCCCAGCCCCCGCAGGTGATCCTGCTGCCGAGGCTCCTGTCGGGCCAGAGCGCACGAGGCTTAGGCCACGGAGAGTTGTTAGAAAAGATGCCATCATTTTTTCCAGAATTGTATGTCCCAGATGTTTTGCAGAGCCTTAACTTAGACAGTGGTTAGCCTGGAATGTCAGAGGGAAAAAAATCTCATATGTGTTATATCGCTAAAGATTTAGGACTATCTTCCCGGATTGCGACTGCTGTGCACACGTTCAGAGTGAGGTTTGCTCGGTTCCAGATTATTTGGTAAACAAGCACCTGCTCTGCTCTGTGTTGTTGTTATGGCTAATTCAGGTCCTCAAGGTCACATTAGCAAAGGGGCACAGCTTGAAAAACATCGTGCTCTAGTCTCAACTCAAACTGAAGATCAGTGGCTAGCTTGTCCTTTTGCATTGCTCTTGAAACACTCCGGAATGCAGCTCTTACTGGAAGAGACTGTTCACGAAAAATTAATTGCATCAGTCTTTAAATGAGAGACAAGGAAACCACACATCCTGCCCACACCTACTTCCCTGGAAGATTTTTATCTACAGTTCAGTTGTCCTAAAGGGTTTCAGCAGCTTGCCAGGCTGCAAGTCTAACTATTTCAAATAGGACATCCAAAAGTCATCACAGGAAGCTTTAGCCAGGAACTTAGAGTGCTGTGAAGCCGTGTCAACAAGAGGAATGTTGTACAATTTTAGACTGAATAGCAAGAAGTCCTTGCTAGAAAGGAGATGACCCTAGCTTTCCCGTACAAAAGCAACTTGAAACGTGTTTATGTGGCCTTCCAAAGTGAGATTCAAACTGAGAAATGTACTACCCCCTTACTGTGCAGTTCCTTAGATTGAATCAGTGCTTTATTTCTTCTGAAAAGCCCCATCTCACCAAAAGGAGTTTGACAGCAATGTCTTAAGCCTCTTTTATCCACAGGAAGAACATCATCGTGAGTGTTAAAGTAGATTGTCCTTCTCCATACAGCTCACTCCATATAGTGGGGCCATGTGGAGTTTCTTCCCCATGATTTCAGCTCTGTCCAGCAATGAGCAGACACCCAGATGGTCTTGTCTGCCCTGAACTTTCTTCTGCTCAGCCCGCCACTCTAGTGCTCTAAAAACAAATTGTCTACACTTATGTTCTTCCTGCCAACTCATTTTAAACATGGATTTGACATAGCTCCCCCCTTTTCCCTTCTAGAGTATTTAACTGACGCTAGCCTCTCTCTCAAGCAACAAACTTTGGAATAATTGTTTTGTACTCTCTTTCCTTAATCCATATAGAATTGGTTTCTCTCCCCTTATTTTTAGTATCCCCAGAATTTTCCCTTGTCTTTCCATCCTCTTCTCTCCTTGTCATCTGAATTCACCTATTGATTCTGCCTTTGAACCAGTTCACACTCAGCCTTTCCTCTTCAGTCCCATGGTCACAACCTAAGCTAACTCTTCAACATAAATTCCTTGTTTTATTAGCACATTTGTTGAGGAACTGAGGCATAGGGAGATTAAGTATCTCATCCAAGATTTTATAACTAGAAAGTGGCAGAGCTGGGATTTGAACAAAGGCACTCCAGCTCCAGCCAGACTTACCTTAACAGCTAGGTTAGGTTTAAAAAAAAAGTGCCAGGAATGGGGATGAACGGGGCGCTGTGATGGAGAAGAAGGTGCTGGGTGCTCTAGAAAGGGATATCAGGAAAGGCCTCTCTAAGAAGGATGTTTTAGCTGAAATCTGAAGGATAAGCCTGGAATATTTGTCCTCCTCCTTCCACTTCCCTTCCCAGTTTCACCTCCACCACAAACTCATCCCCATCTCCCACAGCCTTGTTTCAGCAACTTCTTCTCTAAACACCTCGGTGACATAGCCACCCATACCTAAGGTTAGCACTGAGCTACAGACCATCATATTGCAGTACCTTGTGCTTAGAAACACCTGTAGAGGGAAGAAATGAATGCTTCTGATCATTATTTCTTTATGTTCACCTTACATCAGGGATTATACCTCATACTTTCATGATCTTGCTCCACTCTTGGTCACTCCTGCCACAGTTCTGGACCAAATGTAGGCATTGACTACACATATAAATTCTCATACATTCAGACTTTGTCTGGGCCTACTTAGTTACAGCTCATCTAGACCAACGTTCTCAAACTTTTTGGTCTTAGGACCTCATTACACTCCTGAAAATTATCGAAGACCCCACAAACTTTTGTTTATGGTGGCTATATTTGTCACTATTTACCACATTAGAAATTAAGACAGGGAAACTTTTTAAACACAATAATACACAGGACACATATCATTAGCCATCAGAGCAATGGTATTCTTACACATCATGAAGCATCTAGAAAACTATAAGATCATGAGAGAATGAGAAGGAAAAAGGGAAATTTTGCATTATTATGGACAATAGCTTTGACCTCATGGACCCCTGAAAAGGTCTTGAGAACCCCCCAGAGGCCCCTGGGCTATATTTGGAGAACTGCTGCTCTACATAATGGTGCATCAATAATTTCATTTCTATCAGCCTTTAAACAGTCAATGATCTACACACTAGTTTTCTATTGCTGTGTAACAAATAGCCACAAATTCAGTGGCTTCAGACAACACCTGTTCTCTCACTATTCTATAGGTTAGAAATCCAGGCAGGGCATGACTGCTTCTCTGCTCAGGGTCTCACAAGGCTCTAATCAAGGAGACAGCCACGGCTGGGTTCGGATCTGGAACAGACAATGGACCTTCTTCCAAACTTGTTCAGGTCGTGGCTGGCAGAATTCAGTTCCTTGCAGTTGTAGGACTCATGGTGACCTGTTCCTTAAAGGCCAGTGAGAGTCTCTACTGCTGCTTGTCTCTTTTAAGGCACTGATGTGACTGGGTCAGGTACACGTAGGATAATCTTCCTTTTAATTAACTCAAAATCAACTGATGAGGGACTATAATTACATCTGCAAAGTCCCTTTTGCTGTATTAATGTAACATAACCAGGGGAGTGATAGCCCATGATATTCACAGGCCCCACCAATACTTGGGGATTATAAAGGTGTGGATGCGACAGGGTAGGATATTGGTGGCCATCGAGAATTCTGCCAACCACAATCTGCCAGAGGTGTTTTGTTTTGGCAGGGGGGGAATGTTTTACAAATCTTTCACTTAGACTACAAACTCCTACCTTAGTGTCCAAGTTTTGTAATTTTTTTTTAATACAGGAAATGCAGGTCTTCCAAACTGCATCACTTTTCCAGCAAGTTCTTCTGTGCTTGGTTTGTTTACCTGTCAAATAGGCATAATGATGGTCCCTCCTTACAGACTTGTGTGCACTAAACTAAGATGGCACATGTACCCCCTTTAGCACAGAGCCTGGCACATAAGAAGCCCTGAGTAACTCTGTGTCTCCAAGTAAGCACATGACTCCCATGGTATATAAGTGGCCTGAAGGAAGGTGTCCTTAAACTAAGTGCAGCAACCATTTCCCACCCTCTAGGATAGCTATCATAAAAAGTTGTCTTAAAAGAAAAGAACAAGGGTTTCCAAGGATGTGGAGAAATTGAAACCCTCATACGTAGGTAGGTTCGGCAGCTGTGGACACCAGTTCCGCAGTTCCTTAAAAAGTTAAACATAAAGTTACTGTATGGCCCAGCAATTCCACTCTTAGGTATATACCCCAGAGAATTGAAAACACACGTTCACACAAAAACTTGTACGCAAACGTTCATCCCGGCATTACGTAATAGACAAAAAGCAGAAACAGCCCAAAGGTCCACTGAGCAATGAATGGATTAACAAAAAATGTGGTATATCCATACAACGGAACATGACTTGGTCACAGAAAGGAATGACATGATACAACATGGGTAAATGAACCTTGGAAGCATGCTCAGTGGAAGAAGCCAGTCACAAAAGACCACATATCATACGATTCCCTTTATACGAAATGTCCAGAATAGGCAAATCCATAGACGGAAAATAGAGCTACTGTTGCCAGAGGCTGTGGAAGGGGCCATGGAGGTGACTCCTAACGGGGGTGGGATTTCTTTTCGGGGTGATGAAAATGTTGTGGGATCACATAGTGCTTGTGGTTGTACAACTCTATACCAAACGACTGAACTGTATGTACACTTTACATGGGTGAATTTTATGGTATGTGAGTTATTTCTCCACAAAAAGGGTTTCTCCATCACCAATAGTAAAGGAATCTATCCATACATATTTGTGGGTGAATATATAGATGGAAAAAGGCGAAACAGCAAACTAAGCACAGCCGCCAGGAAGCTGCTACAGGGAATGTGCTTGTTTATTGTGATTCTACCTCTGCCCATGGCCAGAGACAAACAAAGACTGAAGGTGCCGGGGACAAAGCATGGCTTTGGGGAAGAGCTGAGTAAGAACTGGATGAAATAGCCTAGTGAGGGGGAAGAGACCATCTTCTTCCTTCCTACTGGAGGAAGAAGATGGTCTCAGCATGAAATAACTCCTTCCCCGACCTCCTCACTAGAGACGCCTCATGACACGGCCTTACCCCAGCAAAGAGCCAAGACGACGGAGTCATTTGTATTGTCCACAGTTGGCCATCCACATGCCTTCTGCAGGAGGACCTTGACTTCTCCATCAAGAGGTAGAGTCCGGTGGCTCACCCCTTGAATCTAACTAAACTGGCCTGAGGGGCTTGTCGGACCACTAGAATGCAGCAAGAGTGGGAAGTGATGTTCTGACTTGGTCTCTTGAATGTCCTCTCAGTACCCAGCCACCATGCTTCGAGAAGCCCAAGCCACACGCAGAGACCGTCTGTGGGTGTTCTGGTTCCCGGACGTATCTGAGTACAGACTTCGCGTCGCCTCGATCCAGGGTGCTAGACGGGTGAGGAGAGAAGCCTCCCGACGATTCCAGTGCTGCCGTTCTGAGCACTCCCTGCCTTTCTAGTCCTGGCTGAGGCTCAGGCGCTATGCCCTGTGAATTTCTGGCCCACAGAGTCCCTGAACAAGACGAAATGGCTGCTATTTTCTGCCACTAAGTTCTGGGGGAATTTGTGACAAAACAACAGGTAATTAGAACAGTAACCTTTCAGAAGGAGCCAGTCTCTCCAAAGCTTGGTTACTTTGGCTTAATATTGGAGAGGAAACGATTTCTCGCCCCTAAGGCAAAAGGAAGAAAACATCTTTCTACACCATGGGTAGGAAAAGGCTTTTTTTCTCCTTGCTCCTTGGCCTGCATGTAGCAGTGAAACAGAAACCAATGGATTCTTTTAAATCTTTTAACCATATGCAGATGAACAAGCAAATGGTTGGACTTGGTTCCTAATCTCTTGTCCTTTCCTGAATAACTTTTTTTTTCCACTCTAATAAACTTTAGCATTTAGACAGAAGTCATGTGTCACATATATGACGATTAACAGCAAGAATGTAGAAAACGAGATAACTGCTGAGCACGAAAACTTAATTAATAGCCAAGCCATTCAACCGAAAACCAGAACAGTGTTTCTGGCAGGGAAATGTGAAATCTTTTTTTTCTAACTTGGAATTCTTTTTTTGTTTTTTTTCGCTCTCAGTCTTTTCTAAGATCGTGATTTAAAATTCAGTGACTACGCAGAGAACTTTTTTAAGTTCCCAGTTGAACTCCACTGATTGAAGTGCAATAATCTTTCAATGACATGAGCAGGGCCACCCTCCCCATCCCTGGGTCCCCCGGGGGAATTGCCAAAGCCCAGAATACACAAACCAAGACTCATGGAGGAACAAAATGGCAGGAAAGCTGAACAACAGCAAGGGGGATGAAAGAGTTTGGAACGACAGTCTTCTCTCTCACAAAAAGGGAAAAGAAGTTTCATTCTTAAAAAAAAGGGGGGGGGGGCGGGAGAAAACAAGACCTTTATGGTAATACCATATACAGAGTTGGCAGAAATTCGGCAAAGAATAAAAAGTATCCAAAATGTTCCCTTACTTAGTTCCCGCCTGAGGCTCCATTTTCAAGCTGATTTGCCCTGAATTCTCTGGACGTGGAACCGTGCAAGGCTTCTAGAAGGGCCCAAGTGTTGGTCTCTTGACTCACCAGCCGAACAAGCTGAATCTGAAGTGGCCCGATAGAGAGCTTTAATGTTCACCAAAATCGTAGAGAAAAGTTATTTATGGATGAAATGATAGAAGGTCTGAGGTTTGATTCAAAACCCATTGCTGGAGTGGGGAAGGCAGGGGAGTTTATGGATGAAACAGGATTGGCCAGACATAATCACTGCAGAAGCTGGGGACAGTGGGTGCACAGGGCCTCGTACACCAGGCTCATCATATTGTTGCCTCTACTTTCCTATATGTTTGAGCATTTCCATAATTAAAAGTTGTGGGGTGCCTGGCGGGCTCAGTCAGAGGGGCGTGAGACTGTTGATCTTGGGGTTATGCGTTCAAGCCCCACGTTGGGTGTCTAGATTACTTAGATAAAAATAAACCTTTAAAAACAGTTTTAAAAACAGAAATCAATTTTTAGTGAGAGTGAGCAATCTTCAGATGCTAAAACGTCAAAGAATATATTATGGATAAAATGAAGCAAACTAGGTTTTACAATGAGAACAAGAAAGGAAATTTGAAAATTACTTTTATTTCATGTTTAACTCATGAAAAGAAATTCAGTCAGCCTGTAAATCTGATTCCTGAACCAGAATAGGTTTTTCTGACTTAAAATATTCACTCTGGGGCCTTTCAATACACTGCTATGGAGTATAAAATGTCACCTTCTTCTTTATCCATATGCTTCTCATTGTGCAGTAAATATTTGAGGTGTTCCAACACCAACATGGAGAACCATTCACAGGAGGCCTAGGAGCGTTGACTCCCACTGAAGGTGCCCCTTTCTCTAAGGACACACTCCCTGCCCCTTTTCAGAAAATCACCACAGCACCAGTCACCTCTGTGGACCTTGAACATTAAAGGTGGTTCTGACCCCACATCTTCACGTTGCTGAAGAGAATGCATTGCCAAGCAGAGAGAGGAAAGGCAGCCGGAATGTAAAGGTCAGGTCCAGGTTCTATATGTGCTTAACAGTGGTTGATTTTAATATTTCTGTGTTTCCTCGCCACATCAATAAAGGACTTGGACGAGATCATGCTTGAGTTCTCTTCCCATAACAGTATGGCTGCCACAATCGTAGCATCCTTCGTTTATGGAGCGCTAGCAACATGCCACGTGCTGTACTAAGCCCGGGTCAGGCACTGACCCAGTTAATCCTCAGATCCAGGCCACAGAGGCCCCACACTCTAGAGACCCTTCCACGGCCCGCTTCCCTCCTTGTGGGCCCAGGATGATGCGAGCACCCGGAGCCCACACTCCCTTTCTAGAGGAAAGGGCCCTCCCTAGGACTGCAACCTCACCTGCCTCAGTGGCCCAAGCCTCCTCGGGCTTGCATGGGCCTCTTCCTCAGTTACACCCTCCCAAGGTCGGCTTACTGGCCAGTGAGGGATGAGAGGGAGGGAGTGTGGAAGGATCAGGACCTGCAGGTTGGGGTGTGGACGCTCTCCACAAAGCTCCTCGTGGTGTGAGACGGGACCAAGTCGAAAGAGAAGGGAGATGTGGGCTGGGGGTGCTTCATTTATGCTTGGCTGAGGTCCTGTAAATGTTAGGGGTGGGCCTAATGAGGTACATACCCATTATTATGATTACTACTATTATTATGATTATTTTATTACGTCTATTTTATAGAGACCAAACGCGAGACGCAGAAGCTGGAGTAATTTGCCCTCAGTGGCACAGCTGGTTAGTGGCTGGGCCAAGGCTTGGGTTGCTACCCCTGTGATGCCACGCTCCTCCCTTCCATGCCGCCACCCAACAAAACTGCAGAATCCGCCCAACCTGGGGCTCTCAGAAGACAGAGGGGGTCCAGAGAAGCTGTGGGCCACCAGTGGAGTGGCTCTTCGACAGCATCTTACGTAATCGGCGCCAACAGAGAAGGTAGCAGAGAGCAGTGGTGGCAAAGCTTCCCCCGAAAACAATTACCATGGGAAGTTGATTCAACAGAAAAATATTTGATACAAGAGTATGACAGTTAATCCTAGGATTTCACTTTTTGTTCTGAACTTCTGACCCACAGCTGCTGGTGCAGCCACGGAATATCAAGAAGGTAACCGAACTAGATTTTCACCCTGTCCAACAAGCATGTGGCCAATCAAATAAGTCGGTCTTTGTTGACTTCCTTTAAACTCTAAAGCCAGGAAATCACTTCTAATATGTGAAGACCCCCACCTTCCCTTCAAGGACGTCCTGAGGCACAGAAATAAAATCTAAACAAACATCCTTTCAATTACTCTTCATAATGAAACATCCAGCAAATTCTAGGTAATTTGAAAAAGCAAATTTCTGAACAAAGCTCTAAAGATATCCCTAGAGTGTTTTTAGAATGCATAATTTGATGTACTTAATACCAAGCACTCGATGTAGTTCTGTTTGGGTACTAATCACAAATATCTGAAGTCAGTAGTAATAATAGTAGCTAACAGTGTTGAGTGCTTATTATGTACCAGGCATGATTCTTCATCTTCCACGTGGTCTCCCTCGCCTGACCCTCATGACGGCCACCTGAAGAAGTTCAGGGTATAGCTTCTTTACAGACAAGGAACAGAGAACCAAGAGCATATATACAAAGGGCTTTATCAAAGTACCATGTGTAATAGAAAAAAAAAATCAGAAACCATCTTAACTGAATAAATTATATGTCCAGACAGGGGACTAGTGTGCAGTCATTAAAAAAATCATATTGTTGAGGAATATTTAACGGCATAGAAAAATGCTGAAAATGTTATATTAAGTTTTTTGAAATCACGGAAACAAGTGTATATTACGAGCACAGTCTGAAACTCTATGTAAATAGATGCAAAGTTTTAAAAGGGCTACAAATATATAAAAGGTTTAAGATGGATTATCTCTTAGTTAAGGAGTTAAATATAAAGTTTATTGTGTGATTTTTTAAAATTCTATTTTGATTATGAATAACAGAATGAAAGAAAAGAAGGTTTTTTTAAAATGACGGAATTTTTGTGAACCATTGGCTCAGGGAGTAGAAAAAAGGAAACCATAGTATGTCCACAGAAATCCCATGCTGGCAAATATAACAGATAATAATAGAAATAACTACTTACTAAACATGTGTCTCAGACTTTCTGTTGTACATGCAGCTTTCGCAACATCTCACTTGATCCTGCAAAGGCACTGAGAGGGAGGAGGCTTAGCTCCCATTTTTCAGATGATGAAAATAAAGCTCTGAGAGGCTGTGGCTTTTCCAAGCCTGCACAGCTGGTAACATGGTCAAAGCAGGGCTAGAATCTGGGGATATTCAGTCCCAGTGCAGCATCTGTGAACACAGGCCCAGTGTGTGGGCAGCCAGAAATGTGTTGTCCTGACCACATTCTGACTTATTCAACATGAAATTAAATAAGTATGGCAGCCGACTAAGCCCCATGCCAGTTTATGGAAAGGCCAGTGAAATAGGGATCTGGAGATCTGAGTTCCAGTCTTGGATCTGCCATTAATTAGGTCCGTGGGCAAATCCTTTGACCTCTCTGTTCATCTAGATCCAACACAAATGTAATGGAGCATCTTAGGCTCAGCGCCTGTCCTGGAGGTCAGCTGCCTGCATTGTCACATGCCAAAACCCCCTAATACTCTTCCAGAAGATTTGAATGGCAGTGTTCATTTCTACTGAACACGAGGGGGAGGAGGGTTGCATCACATATCGCCAGCAAAACATTCCTTCCGTTTCCTTTAAACAATTCCTTTCCCCCCCCCAATTCCCTCTTCCCTTACCAGCTGCCCAAATTCTCTTTTTCTGTTTCTTTCTCCCTGTAAAACAAAAACAAAACAAAAAATCTTTTCACCCCCTTTTTTTCTGAGCCACACTCCTCAAGATTTCTCCCTATTCCAAGTCTATTTTCATTTAACAAATATTTATGACATGATTGGTGTCTCCCAGGACTGTTCCTGGTGCTGGAGGATATGGTAGTGGACTTTACATCCCATCCTTTCTTGCATAGAATAATCCCACCTGGTCTCAGCTTCTGTTTGCATCTAGCGAAAGACAGCGTAGGGAGATGGGGGAGCGGGGATAGGGAGTATTTTAATTACTAATCATTTTTTTAGTGTTACATATAAAACAAGAGGTGAGGACTTATTGTTCTTAAAGAACCCCCTGCCTCCTTTTTTTTTTTTTTAATGATTCTATGATTTCATTAAAGTAAATTCATCATACCTTCCTTACTTACCTGGTAAGACTGCCAGGAACATTGTAAGCAAAGTACCAGGCCAATTTTCCCGCGAGATTTTATTGGCTCCATGAAGCCAACCTCAGTTCCTTAAAGCTGTCTGATCATATCTGAGTCCATATATGTCTCTCTCAAACATGACATTCCAGTCAATGTCTTGGCAATATAACCAATGCTTCCAGTGTCCTGTTATAAGGAGAACAAATTCTTGGGGCACCTGGATGGCTCAGTCGTTAAGCGTCTGCTTTCGGCTCAGGTCATGATCCCAGGGTCCTGGGATCGAGCCCCGCATCGGGCTCCCTGCTCAGTGGGAGGCCTGCTTCTCCCTCTCCCACTCCCCCCACTTGTGTTCCTGCTCTATCTCTCTCACTGTCAAATAAATAAATAAAATCTTAAAAAAGAAAAAAGAACAAATTCTTATCAAACCCATATAAATAGCTCTATTGCCATGAAAATATAAGAATACTCAGTGAGAGTTTCCAAATTCTAGGGGGTTGAAGTGGGGAGAAAAAGATATATGTGTCATATTTGTTCACAAAGGTATATTTTACCAAATTGCTCTAAGGCAGAGTTAGCTTAAGAGAAAAGAGGAAAAGTTTTCCTTAAATCTGGGAGAACAAAACATTTTTAAAATCAGCAATGTTTCAAACAAAGGCATAAAAAATTATAATTATCCTCCTCAATTTATTCAGTCCCACTTAATTACCTCTTGTAGCTTAAATCCAGTTTTTCTATTAGTTCTAGAAATTCTTACCCAGTTCAGTTTGATGATCTTAAAGTTATCAGAAACCTATATTCTAGAGTACTTGTCAGAGTCTTTTCCATGAGCCTCTCTGAAGATGAAATATATTTGCAAAAGTATCAGAGTAAAACAATAACCATCTGTAAATGACCAGACTTAAAAATGCCCATGGTTAAAGATCTGATGAGAGTTCATTACAATGCAATTGATGAGGAAATTTGGTTATTTTTATGCCATGCAACATTTTAAGATAATAACTAAAATTATGACTGATAGTATTATACTAGGACATATCAGAATTTTAGGAATTTTATATAATTTCTGAACACTTATATTAATAACATTCACCCATATAATATAACCTAGGAAGGCTTATCACCACTTATTTGGCAATGCTTCCCATGTAATTTAAAATAACAAATAAGGCTAATCAGTGTAACATCTCTCTTTTAATTAGGAGAGAGAACAAATCCTTTGACTTGTCCCAGGAACCCTCTGGAAATTCCCAAAGTTTGTTTGAGGTCAAATAGACTCTGTCTAGAATCTGATTTAGGGAAATTTTGTTAAGAATATCAAAGAGGGGGGCGCTTGGGTGGCTCAGTTGGTTAAGCGACTGCCTTCGGCTCAGGTCATGATCCTGGAGTACCGGGATCGAGTCCCGCATCGGGCTCCCTGCTCAGCAGGGAGTCTGCTTCTCCCTCTGACCCTCCCCCCTCTCATGCTCTCTCTCTCTGTCTCATTCTCTCTCTCAAATAAATAAATAAAATCTTAAAAAAAAAAAAAGAATATCAAAGAGGTTTTAAAACACTTGGTCAGATAGGATCATAGGTCACTGTGAAAACATGCTTAGTTATCTATTTAACCATGGTGATAATTAAAGACTTCTCAGGCAAATACCAGAAGTTAAATTGTTGTAAGTAAAACTGAGCTCTTTTAATAAAGAAGACTCAGTTGTTGTTGTTGTTGTTGTTGTTGTTGTTGATGATGATTTAAGTAATCAGAGACCTGAACATTAAAACACAAAATATTTGCTTTCTAGGCAGATTACTTAAAAGGTAAGGAGAAACCTTTTACAATCCCTTATCAGGAGCAAATTGGAAGTCCAAGCAAACTTTGTCCTTCTAACACCTGAAAGAAAACTAAGTTCTAGTGTTACATAAGTACATAAGTACTATTGCTATTAAAGCTTTCTTTTAAAACCCTTATAACAAATCCATTCAGTTTCATTCAGTTTGATCACACATTAAATTCCTTTTCCAAGATCCTTTTATTCACAAACCTCCTACAACTTTCTATGTCCATTTTAGTTTGTCCCCTGTCATCTTTCCCACTCAGAAATAATCAATTTTACTTTAGGACAACTACTTTCTTTTCCCTCAACAAAAAATTGCATCTCCATTACCCATACCTTTTCTCTCCAAAAAAACATATATCCTATATTCCTTGCATACAGAATTGTTTCCCTTAGTATTTCAAGTAACTTTAATAAGACTTCTTAATCCTAAGAAACCTTACTTTCTAGTGAAAACTAAAAAGTAAGCAATTGTGAACTGTTACACCAGCATTCTTTAGATTGGCAAATTTATGAATGTTTCATAATTTCTAGAAACGTGCATTTCCTTATAGCAGAGTTTTTTAATGCGGCACAAGACATGTTTACTAATCAACCCAAATATCCTTAGTTCCTTTGTAATAAGAGGTCAAAAGTAGGTAAACTGGGACTTGTTTAGCAATTAGTGTTTCCATATTTTTTTTTTGGAAATGCTCCAGACATTCAATGAATTCCCACCATCTAATTTAACTTAGATGGTGGAAGTTGCCAAAGAGATTTGGAAAACTATTTAAGCAAACATACCATAAAATAATCATTGCAAAAAAGTGCACCTAAAGACTCATCTCATTTACATGTATTCAGTTCATTTATTCCTAACAATTATGCTTAGATTACTCCTCAAGATTTCATGAGACATTAGTCATCATCTTAAGTTATTTTTCTTGCGAACAAATTCTTGTAACAGAGATAACATGAGCTTCTTTGACTTTTAGAAAACCTAGGTAAAATAAAATTATTCTACTTAATGCCAATAACTCTGAAAGTATAATACGTGTCTGTATCGATTAAACCAACAAACTTAAACTTTTTCTTTTTTAAGATTTTGTATTTATTTACTTGACACAGAGAGAGAGACAGCTAGAGAGGGAACACAAGCAGGGGGAGTGGGAGAGGGAGAAGCAGGCTTCCCGCTGAGTGGGGAGCCCGATGCGGGGGCTCCATCCCAGGACCCTGGGATCATGACCTGAGCCGAAGGCAGACGCTTAACGACTGAGCCACCCAGGCGCCCAATAAATAAAATCTTTAAAAAAACAAAAAAGAAAAACATTTGGGTTAGTTTCTATTATATTTCTGAGATTTAGAAATACTTAATTCAAAAGTACTTATTTTTAAGCCAATTAAACAGAGCTCTTTTACAAATTAATTTTGGCAATACCATTCAGAGGTAGAAGAGTAACCGTATCTCGAATGCACACACCTAGACATACATAACAGCCTAACACAGCTATCTTACATTTTAAAATTTTAGCCATGAATCGGGTATAACAGTATAAAACTCGCTAGTTTATAAATAATGATTAGAATAAGTTAAGTTTATCCATTCAGATGACTAAAGCTTTTTACTATTTGTGAAAAAGACTTTTAAGATTTGTATTCATCCTTGAGAGGTAATCTCAAGGAGGCTATAGTCTATAGAGTTTGGGTAAGAGAGCCTGTCCAGCCATCTATATTTTAAAAAAGACTCTTTCCTTCCCGCCCCCCCCCCCCCCCGCCCGCCCCCAGTCTTCAGTGAGTTTTAGTTACCTCCTAGGGTGTTTCAAAGACATGGTAAGATTTACATCTTCAAGGCACAGAGAAATGCAAGTTTTCTTCTAGGAATTTAGATATATTTCTCCATTACCAGAAGTCTAGGGTAATTGCTACCTAGTTTTTTTTCTTCTTAAGTATAGGACAATTGTATTTCCAAAATGATTTTTGCAGTATCTATGGATGTCTGAAGGCTAATAGGAAAGGATCTAAATAGATTTTTGAGTTGCTTTCATTGTTAGGCTTTTGTTTTTCTAAAGAGTTAAGTTGTAAATCAATAATTCTTGGGGTGCCTGGCTGGTTCAGCCAGTCGAGCATGTGACTCTTCTATCCCTGGGTCGTGAGTGTAAGCTCCACATTGGATGTAGAGATTACTTAAATAAATAAATCTTTTTTAAAAAATCAATAATTCTTTTTTTAATTTAATTTAATTTTTTATTTTATTCATTTTATTTTTAAATAATCTCTACACCCAATGTGGGCCTCACGACCCCAAGATTGAGAGAGGCATGCTCCACTGAGCCAGGCAGGTGCCCCAAGAATTATTGATTTTGAACCCTTTTTTAAATTTGCATTCCTGCAAACTATCTTCAAAGAATTGCATAACTTTTTTCATTAAAACACTTAGAGGTTAATTAGCCCACTCAACCGTACTGTTTTGAATTTTCCTTTTTATATCAGGGAGAAAATTTCCAACTAAGATAGAAATCAAAGGATTTCAATGTTCTGCTGTCCAGGGGACATGAATTCTTTGGGTGGGGGCCTCGAATATATCCACAAAGGATATTGCAAAAGAGGACCTGAAGCTTGCTGAGCCTGATTATAGAACCCAGCAAAATGAGCCTTATTGTCCAGCCCAGGCACTTTGAATTTATTTCCTGGCTTCTAGCATTTACACGAGTAACCTGAAGACCATGGGCCCAGATATTAGGTTGAGTGCTGTCTGTATATCTAGTAGGGAAAGGGAAGTTAAAATAAGCAGCTTGGTGTTTGAGGGATTTTCTGGGGAAGGTGGAGGAGTTTGGGGAATTAACTTCCTTGCTGAGGAGAGAGGACCAGATTTTAAGAAGGGCAATTTACATGGAGTGTGGACTTTAATTTTGTTCTAAGTTTAATTTCTGCTCTTTCATCTAGTTAAAGGAGGCCCCAGGGCTAGCCATTCTGCTTCTTAGTGTCCACCTTTTAATTTGGTCTTTCCACAGGTACTAATGAAACAATTGTTTAGGGTCAATGCTCTCTAAAAAAATTTTTCAAATACAGAAGTTCTTCAAATTCAAAAGGTCCACTGATTGGCCATTGACAAGTAGGATCTATTCATCCCATTAGCCACTAAAACCAACAAACCTGTTTTGGCTTCACCAGGATGCAAGAGGTATCCCTGAAGGAGAGTGCAAAAGATGCAGTCCACGCAAGATCCAGAAAGGTCACTCCTGGCATAAGCCTAAGAAAGCAAAGACCTCCGTTGTCACAAGTAGTAAGAATTGTATAGTGAGGTCTCTCACAGAAAAACTAATCTGGGTCACAGGGCAAGTGCTACTGGAATGGGACTTTTCCAGAACTAACAAGACAATGAAGGTTGAGGTGACAGAGGCCCCTTATGGACCGGGACCCCTTAGCACTCCCCTGAGATCTGGCACAGTCTACAAAAAGAAGGCTGCCTGTGACTTTGTGTCTTGGAATTCCAGTCTATTCAAATGGCCACCAGATGCACACCAGTATGTACACCTTCCAGATGGTGCAGGCCAGAGGGAATGTTCTTAGTGGTCATAAAGCCAAACTCTCAGGACATAGAAGAAGACAAAGGAAAAACTCATCAGACCCATGGTTTTTCCCTTTATGACAAACAACACAAAAGACAGAGACAAAAGAAAACAATGACCATCTCTGGGAGAAAGAGGATCGATAGAAAACGAGAGTCCTCGTTACCAAATCTTCACCAGAGTCGCTCTACACAAAGAAAGAAATCCACAGGTATTTTCTCCTGTCAGTCTAAATTTTAAAAAAGGACTCTCACCACTCTCACTTCCAGCAGACCCCTCAGACAGAAGTCCAGGAGACTGACATGATAAGAATTCCCAGCTTCTGTCAGTGCTTGTCAGAATTCCCAAGATCTCAGCGGCAGCAGCCCTGGGGCAAGCCCTGTCCAGCTAGTGAAATCTCCTGGCTGCCTCACCAACACTGTAGGGGAAAAAATAAATTTCCATCTACCTTTCTAGATTCTTGGCTGAGACACACCCTGTAATAAAAGATTAACAGGAAAAAAAATTTAATTTAATTTAGTATGTACATGGGCCCCAAAATTATGACACCCAAAGTAGGGACCAAAGCAGGTAGCTTTTATACCTTTTGGACAAAGAATACATTTATAAAGAACTAACAGGACAAAGGACGCCTCTACCCTCCAGGTGCTGGGAGGGTACCGTTCACATAGGGACTTTATTTCTTGCTTTCACGGGAACAGGGAGGGTCAGAGTGCCCCTCTTGCACTTGCTGTTTCCCAAGTAACTTTAATTCAAAATACTCAACATGCCAAAGTGACACACCTTGGGGTGGCCTGCCCTGAACCCCATCAATAGTGTCTCCTTCACAGTCACCGATCATAATAGCAAGGCTTTTCTGAGTATTCACAGTGCCCCTTAGCACTAATTACCTTACATTGACCTTCCACAAGCCAGTGGACTGTAGGTACTATTATTCCACTCCTTTCCTCAGTGAGGATATTGAGGTGTAGAGACTTCCAGTGACTTGCCTAAAGTCAGACAGCCGCTTTAGCGGCTCCAGGATTCAAACCCAGACCTGTCTGACTCTAGATGCTGTGCTTTTTGCCTCTGTGCTGACCGCACCATCTCCCCACTCCTGGTCTTCCCTTCCCCAAAGCGTGGTATCTCCGGGACCACTGACATGGTATTAGACTCTGTGTTCCTGTTCCATTTTGGCCATGTCTTCTTTCTTAGTCTGTCCAAGTTACTGTGACAGAAATACCATCGAATGGGTGGCTGATCAACAACAGAAATTTATTTCTCACACTTCTGGAGTCTGGAGAGTCCGACATCAAGGCATTGGCTGATTCAGCGTCTGGGATGAACTACTTCCTGGTTCATAGACAGCTGTACCTTTGCATTCACCTCTCATGGAGAAAGGGGCAGGAAGGCTCTCTGGGGTTTCTTTTATAAGAGCACTAACCCCATTCATGAGGGCTCCACCCTCATGACCTCATCACCTCCCAAAGGCCTTTCTTTGCCAGAAAAAGCTCCATTCGTTATGCCGTTGAGAGAAGTGACTTGTCTGCCTCTCAACGTGTTTTAAAATCATGGGCTTAATAAAGCCACTCCAGACCCCTTATGTGGAATCTCTTTTCTCTTTCTCTCTGGTTTTCTTTTTATGTACTCCATGTTTCAAATTATTACTACAACCTCCCATCTGTGACAAAATTTTTTTTAAAACAGTTTTCTTAGAAGACTGCCTTTCTCTGTCAATGAGTGAGAACTCCTGGAGGGATTCATAAAGAGCCAGGATAGGTTTTTATTTCTATCCTAAAAACAATGGGGTAAGTAACCTGTCTTTGGTGAGCCACCAGCACATTCTTCATACCAGCATTGGCTAAAGTGATCTGGAGCTTCTTTTTTCCTTTTTTTTTTTTTTTAATTTTATTTATTTGAGAGAGAGAGAGAGCACGCGCGCACATGAGTGGGGGGAGGGGCAGAGGAAGAGGGAGGGGGAGAGAGAGAGAGAGAGACAAGCAGACTCCCCACTGAGCGCAGAGCCCAACCCAGGGCTTGATCCCAGGACCCCAAGATCATGACCTGAGCCAAAGTCAAACACTTAACTGACTGAGCCACCCAGGCGCCCCTGATCTGACACTTCTAACTCGATATTAATAGAGACAGTTCTGATTTAGTGTCAGGGTTTTTATGGGTTTATTGTTTCTTCTATTGTCTAACAACGTTTTAGAGGTGAATGTCCACATAATTAAAGTATCTGAGGGCTACCATGTGAGTCCTGGCTTACAAAGGGTGCTGAATGTATAGATTTAAGGCAGTGTGTGTTAAAAGGCATATTCCAGTTATGAAAGGAAACGAGTCAGTTACACAATGGAAGGATTTCCTTACTTTTTCCTCTGCTGTTTCAGAGGGGGGTACAATGGTCTAAAACTCAGATATGTTTGGGTTGACTTTTCATAAATTTACTGGGCTATAAATGGGAGTTAATCTACACCATACACAAATTATGTATTAAATAGTTTGGAAAACTAAGGATCTGGCTTACCACTATTACCTATATAAAGTACCTGGAAATCTTAGATATAATATTTTAAATATTTTTCCCCAGTGACTAGGCCAAGGATTCTTAAACTGGGGTGCATGGAAAGTTTTGGAAATTGGGGGATTTATCTATGCATTTTCTGAAAAGATAGTCCATAACTTTCATTAGAATCTTGGTAACCCCTTCCCTACCACCCCAAAAAAGGATACAAAACTTACACTTAAAATTGATTTTACAAATCTTTTTCGATCTGAGGCTTGAAATTTAATGAAAAAACAAACAACTTTATGTCCTTTCCTTCTGTGCCTGTTCAATCACCCCACACCTCCCAAAATGAATGGTATTTGTGTGTGTGTGGGGGGGTGCCTCTGTAAAGCCTTCTCTTAGGATGGCAGGATGCAAGAAAAAAAGATAGAAAAAAAATTTTAAATAGTGGTAGAAATTTTCTTTTTTTACAGAACCCTGCCTTGAATTTTTTAATTTTTAATTTTTTTAAATCCTCTCCTGAGTTTCTTGACTATTCTTATCATCGTTACTGTAAATTCTTTTGTGGATGACTGTAACGCACTAGATTCTATTTTAGCTAGCAGAGCCGACATAGCAGATTTATGTTCTGTTATAAATTAAGTGATGTGATGACATATGCTTAGTGGTTAGACTGACATGCAAAATAAATCAAATGTAATCATTTGAATATAAGTTTGAGAGATAAAGTAAACCATTTTGGGGTTGAAACCAAAGACAGAACCATAGGAGTAGCGGTTTGCCAAAGCACAAATAAGCTAATTCTGCTTGCAGTCAGCAAAAGAAAAATAATTTCAATTGGATATTTTATTTTTCTTTTCCTATGAGTACCGTACCTCTTTTCTCTGTGAGGAAACAACTCAAAGAGGTGAAAAAATTTGCCTACAGTCCTACAGCTGGTAGGTGGCGGGACTGAGATTTCAAACCTACGGATGTGTGATCCCAAAACTCACTGGACACACTGTTGGGTAGGATTGTGCTTTATTCACCTTTGAAGAGCTGACAAGTGCCAGCACCTTGCTATACACATAGCAGGTACTCAGTAAATGCTTTTGAAAACGAATGAATGAATAAATGATAGATCTGGTGAGAAGAAGGCATAAGGACTTCTTTTTTTTTTTTTTAAAGATTTTATTTATTTATTTGACAGAGAGATAGACAGAAGAGCACAAGCAGAGGGAGTGGCAGAGGGAGAGGGAGAAGCAGGCTCTGCACTGAGCAGGGAACCCGATGCGGGACTCGATCCCAGGACCGAGATCATGACCTGAGCCGAAGGCAGACGCTTAACGATCTGAGCCACCCAGGCGCCCAAGCATAAGGACTTCTTAACGTTTTGTTCCGATGTTTTGTTCACCTCTTATCTGGGGGGTTCAATATACACAACCTAATATTCAGCAACCCAGAAATTCATCGAGTTTCCCTCTCCTCTGGCAGGCAGCTGAGCAGAGTGGTTTAATACCAGAACATCAGGGCTCTGGGCCCAGGCTGCCTGGGTTTAACTTTTTTTTTTTTTTAATTGAAATATAGTCGATATATAATATATATCAGTTCCAGGTGTACAACACAGTGATTCGACAGAGAGACGTAACAAAATGCTCACCACACTAAGTGTTGTCACCGTACAAGGTTATCACAATACTATTGACCGGATTCCCTGGGCCATACTTTTCATCCCTGTGACTGAGTTGTTTCCTAACTGCGAGTTTGTACCCTCTCCATTCCCTTCAGCTACTTAGCCCATCCCCCTACCCCCGTCCCTGCCTGGGTTTAACTTTGTCTCTGCCATTCCCCATCACCCTGGGCAAGTTATGAGCTCCTTTGTGCCTCAATTGTTTCATTGGTAAGGTGGGGATTCTAGTTGTGACTTCTTTATAGGGTTGTTTTGGAGATAAAGCAAGTTAATAGATGTAAAGCACATTGTAAAACACAGTAAACACTCAATAAAGAGCTTTATTAACTTAAATACGTTTCTTCATGGCCCTTGTAAAACCCTTACCGTCCTCTTGCAGTAAAGCCTTTCCAAAAAGTGCTTCATACCAGAGTTATGTTTGTGTTCTTTTCCTGGAGTTTCCTGAGTGTGCGCTGTGTTGACATCACATTATTAATATCTTCTGCTGCCTGTGCTGAGTTTTCAGCGCGGCCTCAGATACCCCCGGGGTTTGCTGCACTTCAGTGTACCTCCAAGCATGATAACAGGAACTGAAATGGCACAAACTGAAAGCAAAATAGAAAAATTCAGCCAAGAAACGCTTGGCGACTTTTCCCTTTGCTGTGTAGTAAAAAAAAAAAAAAAAAAGGTAAAACCTATGCAGGCGGGCATGTTGTACAGGGCTGTTTTGGTTTGATTTTCTAAAGATCAGTACAGAGTTTTCGTTGCTTCATTGCGCAGACAACTACTGAGTGTTTACTGTGGTGTGCCCTGATTCCCTATATACATCTGGTGTCCATCTAGCCTGGATTTTCCAGAACAATCCTCATTTTAAATGTCTTTGGCCTCTTTTCATGGAAATAAATTAACAAGGCAGGGGGAGAAAAGGCTTTGTCAGAACTTCTGGCTAGAGTTTTGCTTCATATTTACGTTCAGCTGTGTTTCTGCTTGCCCCAAGCTTAGGAGCCGCGGCGTAAAGACGTATCCACAAGTCCCGGGGAGCTGCTAGAGCCAGGTGAAGGGACTTGCCGGCGCATCTCCTCTGTCGCCCCTTTGGAGGAAGAGATTCAAATATTAAAATTTTCTTCTCTAATTCTGGTTGTTTCTTTGGGGCTGGCAATACTGGAAAGTAACTTTTTATATTATATAGTCTTATAACGTTGCTTTTAAAATTTTTTTTTACAATGAGGGGCATTCCTGTGGTAAGCAGAAAAGAAAGTTTTTTAAACTATTGACTGAGGGGCACCTGGGTGGCTCAGTCAGCTGAGCATCCGACTCTTGATTTCGGCTCAAGTCATGGGATCAAGCCCTGTGTTGGGCTCCATGTTCAGCGGGGAGTCAGCTTGAGATTCTTTCCCAATGCTCCTACCCCCTGCTCTCTCTCTCTCTCAAATAGATAAATAAGTCTTAAAAAAAAAAAAACCATTGACTTATTACCACAAAGAAAGTGAACATTCTATTTCTAGGCAGCCAGCTAATAAGGAGTGGCACACTCCAAGAAGCCAGAAACCATACACCCTAGGAGGACAAGGATCATCTGCTTTTCTCATCTTTGTATTCCCACAGAGGAACGCTTGATAAATATCTGCAGAGGAATGAACAAAGGCCTCTTTAATATTCTCCTAAACATCTTTGCTTGCCCAAATAAGAAGACCAAACACTGTAGGTCACCTTAAATGGGCCCAAAGTTGTATGTGACACGCACAAAATATAGAAATAGAAATCTATATCTATGCCTGTATCCATCTGGATTTACCCACAGACTAAGTATTATCTTCTTGATCGAAAGATTCACCAGATCCTTATATATAGCAAAGCCCTGTAGGTTTAAAGTCGAATTTGATTTTCTTCATTTTTCCTATGAAAGAGTGGAGTCGATGAAAAGCACTTTGGTCAAACAACAGCCCTGGGTTCGAATTCAACTTCTACCTCTGACCTATGGTGTGTCCAGGCTTTCTGGGTCTGCATCCTTTCCACTGTGAAATGAGAAAACTTGCAAATGTTTAGGGTTCGGCATTAAAGCGCCGGGTATGGTGCCTGGAGCATAGATATAAATGGTACCTGCTGTCTTTGTTGTTGTTTATCAAAGCTTTAGGGAACATCCAGTACAGGAATCCAAGTATAATCCCAACAATAACCGCAAATCCCAAAATGCATCAGAGAGGCTCACGATTAATTGGTATGAAAAAAGAACGCTTTCCGTGCCTAGTCCCAGCCCAGTGGTATAAATGCGTAGACCCGCAGCATTTCACGCTTGGCGTTCTGAGAGTACAGAGGCCTCCCTCACTTCCTTGTTTACGTGACAGGAGGAGGGGAAATCCCACCCTCCTCCAGCCTCTGCAGGCTGCCCTTCTGAGGCCCACACAGCGAAAAATAAAGCAGCAGTTAAGTTCGGGAACGAGAGCTGGAAAACCGGGAGGTTGGAATTGTAGGCTAGCCAGAGGAATAATTAAAGCTTCAATTCAACAAAAGTACCTAAACTTCAATGTAAACCATTCAGTCTGGTAAATAAACCAAGAGCTGCACCATATGGTGAGGTAGGAAGTCTCCCTTTGAGCGCCCCCTTCCTCTCTGAGGCATGAGGGGGTGCCAGAGGGACTGACAGGCCGGGGGGCTGAAAGCCTAGACATCCCCCCAACATGGCCAAGCAGGGAGATTTGCTCCAGATTCATGGTTCCAACCCCCACTGAGCTTCAGGAACCAGGGACAGGCGGAAAAAAAAAAAAAAAGAGGAAGCGGGAAGGAGGCAAGTGACAGGTGGGTTTCTTGCTCCAGAATGTGGTCTCCAGCAGATCTGGTTATATGGGTACCAGCCAAAAGCTATGTCCGCGGGGTGAGCTTCCCTGTGGCCTCGTGGGGCGGTGGCTCTGGCCCCTTGTGAAGACCTTTAGCAAGTCAACAAGTGAACAAACGTCCTCCTCATACCGCCCCTGCCATGATCTTCTTCTAGAATTGGGGCAAGACCTTTGGGCAGTGGATAAGGGGCCACAGGCTACTGGGCACGCCCACCTCGACCCCACACATCAGAAGATCTCCATGTCCCTTTTGTCCTTGGAGTGAGTGTGTAATGCATTACAGTTCCGTCAGAGAGACAGAGTGGCTTTCAAGGGAGGAAACCCAGAAAACTGACCCCCTTGTCCCAAGCCAATGAGGTGTTCAGATGCTTCAGACAAGAAAAGTACAGAGGGAACACAGGGCCCAAGCAGGAGAGCATTATCCCTGAAGCGTGAGTGCACAAGCGTGCACACACAAGCACACAGTATATGTAGGGAGTTTACTGAGATTTATGAGACTACAACTTGTACTTGTCTGAATTTTTTATAATTACCTAATACAGTGTTATATCCATAGTAGATGCTTGACTGATATTTGTTGAATAAATGAATATATACCTGTTGAAATAAAGAGCCCTGGGTGGTTGAGAGTGAGCTTCACAGAAGAGGTAGTAAATTACCTAGATCATTATGGGGCATTGACCAGAATGTGGGTTATAGTGAATTTTTAGTGTTATCTACTATACAGCTTGTAGTAGTCAATCGATATTAAAAACCAATACCAATTCCCTTCTGCTTCCATCTCATACAATATGATGGGAGGGAGGGGAGACCACTTAACTTTTGACGGATCTTTTTGCTGCTGAAGGTAAGGATGTTGTTTCCTGAGGACCAGATGTATAGCTGTTCTGTTTTCAGTCCTGTTTTTCTGCTCTGTTTACATGCTTCTTAAAAAGAACCAAGACGGGCGTCTGGGTGGCTCAGATGGTTAAGTGTCTGCCTTCGGCTCAGGTCATGATCCCAGGATCCCGGGATCGAGTCCCACATTGGGGAGCCTGCTTCTCCCTCTGCCTCTCTCTCTCTCTCTCTCTCTCTCTCTCTGTCTCTTACGAATAAATAAATAAAATCTTTAAAAAAAAAAAAAAGAACCAAGACACAAAAGCCCTACTGGTGAACAGCAGGGGTCACGAGCTCTTACTCTAAGAGCCTCTCATGGCCAGAAATACCCACTGCGTGGTTCTGTCAAAGATGGACACACAGGGCAGGCTCCTTGGTGATAACGTTCCCTGTGCCTGATTCTAGGCAGAGAGATCAATTGTTTATTAAAACTCGGGTAACTAGATCTTTTTGCTGCTGAAGGTAAGGATGTTGTTTCCTGAGGACTAGATGTATAGCTGTCCTGTTTTCAATCCTGTTTTTCTGCTCTGTGAACATGATGAATCACAGTGTAATGATGATAGTGTATTCTTTTTTAAGATTTTATTTATCTATTTGACAGAGAGAGACACAGTGAGAGAGGGAACACAAGCAGGGGGAGTGGGAGAGGGAGAAGCAGGCTTCCTGCCGAGCAGGGAGCCCGATGTGGGGCTTGATCCCAGGACCCTGGGATCATGACCGGAGCCGAAGGCAGATGCTTAACGACTGAACCACCCAGGTGCCCCTCCAGTGCTTTTTCAAATATTGTGTCTTTGTAGAACGTTTCATGTGTTCAGCATATTTTGAAAATAACATGTCTTCCTTTACCAGATCAGGAACAGCCACTGAGTGAAGACAGGGGGAAGAGAAACATGCCATTTCTGCAAGTGTTAGTGGCTATTCTCAACATATCTTGGTGTAACTTAAGGAAATACTAGCCGCTTGTAATGGTTCATTTTATGTGTCGACCTGGCTGGGCCATGGTACGCAGATGTGTGGTCAAGCATTATTCTGGATGTTTCTGTAAGGGTATTTTGGATGAGATTAACGTTTAAATTGGTTGATTTTATGTAAAGCACATTGCCATCCATGATGTGGATGGGTCTCATCCAGTCAGCTGAAGACCTGAATAGAGTAAAAATCTGACCTTCTCTGAGCAAGAGGGAATCCTGCCAGCAGATGGCTTTTGGACTTGAACTGCAACATCAGCTCTTCCTGGGTCTCTAGCCTGCTGGCCCACCCTACAGATTTTGGACTTGCCATCTACCATAATCACATGAGTCAATTCCTTAAAACAAATCTCTTGATAGATTAGATAGATAGATGATAGATAGATAGATAGATAGATAGATAGATAGATAGATAGATAGATAGATAGGCATATCCTGTTGATTCTTTTTTTTTCTGGAGGACCCTCATTAATACACTGCTATAACAAATAATCCTGCACATTTCAGTGGCTGCACACAAAATTAATGTCTTGCTCAAGGAGCAGCCCAATGCCAGGGTCCCTGGTATTTCACCCTGTGGTGACTCAGGGACCCAGGCTTCTTCCATCTTAGGAGCCATTATCCTCCAGACCCTCCGAGTCCTCTCTGCCTAGCCAGCAGAAAGGAAAGTGAGAGGAGAGAGGAGCATCTGCTTCTCAACCACTTTGGCCAGACGGGACACACATCATTTCCACTCACTCTGCATTGCTGGGAACTAGTCACATGACTCCAAGGAGACTGATGGTGGGACTGGGAAGTGTGGTGCTTGACTGGGAAGCTACTTGCCAACAATTGTCCACTGTAGGAAAGGAAGAAGGACTTTGGTAACTACCGCAGTCTTCAAGAACACTCACTTTCTTATCTCTGTATTTAGGACTTTAGTCCACCTCAACTGTCATTCCTTTTGTGTTTTCTTTGGTGAATTTGTTTCTTTCTGACATGACACACAGGCTCTACTGTCATTTTCTGAGTGATTAGCCTCATATCATTAGACCTTCACAGATTTTAAATCTAATAAGGAAAACAAGGTTACCACAAATTTAAAAGGTTAAATAATAATAGAAGGCAGTGTTTATTATATGTGTCAGGAGCAGGACAGATGGGAAGTACAATGAGTGTTCAGAAAAGGGAAAGAATTCTTGAGTTGTTATGTCCAGAGAAAGCATTTAGGGAAGTGAACTTGAACTGAGACATTACATATGAGTGGGATTTCAATAAGCAGAAGGGAATGGGGAGAACATTCCAAGGAGGGTGAATAGGAGGCATGAGCAAAAAAACAGAGGCGGGAATGAGAAAGTCATTTTTGAGGAATAGTCAATAAACCAATCTAACTGGAGAGAATATAGGGGAGAACATTGGCTTAAAAGGGGGGGTAAATTAAACCTAGGTTCTGTTTGAAGTTGATTAAAGTAATATATAAATACTGGATATCCTGGGACCCCTGCATGGCTCATTGGTTAAGCATCTGTCTTCAGCTCAGGTCATGATCCCAGGGTCCTGAGATCGAGCCCCACATAGGGCTCCCCACTCAGGAGCCTGCTTCTCCCTCTCCCTCTGCTGCTCCCCCTGCTTAAGCTCTCTCTCTCTCTGACAAACAAAGAAATGCTGGAGGTCCTTGGAAGAGTGTTGGAAGAATGACACAGAAGTTTGCAGGACGGCTTGGAGGGAAGCACACCGAGGCAGGAGCCCGGAACCTTCATGACCCTTGATGATATAATCTTGTGGTTGCCCTTGTGTTAGGTCAGAACTGTTTTAATTGTGTGTGAAAGAAGTGCAACTTTAGGGGCGCCTGGGTGGCTCAGTCATTAAGCGTCTACCTTTGGCTCAGGTCATGATCCCAGGGTCCTGGGATTGAGCCCCACATCGGGCTCCCTGGTCGGCGGGGAGCCTGCTTTTCCCTCTCCTTCTACTGCTCCCCCTGCTTGTGTTCCCTCTCTTGCTCTCTCTGTCAAATAAATAAATAAAGTCTTTAAAAAAATAAAGAAGTGCACTTTATCAGGCTTAAGCAAAAAGAGAAGGTCTTGGTTTATGGAAAAGGGTGATCTAGGCTGCATCTGTTTCAAGCATGGCTGGACTCCAGGGGCAAAAGCACATCATTAGAGTTCGCTCTGCCCATCCCTCGGCACTACATGACTCTGTGTGCAACCCTTTCCTGTATGAGGGACAACATGGTATTGGCAGCTCCAGCCTCACCTCCTTGGCAAGCCCGGCAAAAAGAGACAGCTTCCTAGATCGTGCCTATGGGGAAGTCCCGGGATGGATGCTTCTTGCCCAGGTTTGAGTCATATATGCATCCTGGAGCCTACCCTGTGGACAGAGGGGTGGATTCTTCTGGCCAGTGCTGGGCCATGTGCCCCCTGCAAGGGAGAATAAAGGTATTTGGGGGAAGGTATGGTAAGGCTAACCTGCCCCATCTGAAATAGCAGAAAGAGTTTTCTTTTTTAATTAATTTATTTATTTGAGAGGGGAAGAGGGAGAGAGACAGAGAGAGTGCGCGAGTGAGCAGGAGCAGGGGGGAAGGGCAGAGGGAGAAGCAGACTCCCCCCTGAGCCTGGAGCCCAAAGCGGGGCCTGGGCTCATGACCTGAGCTGAAGGCAGATGCTTAACCCACTGAGCCACCCAGGTGCCCCCAGCAGAATGCATTTACCATGAGAAAGAGAATTTATTATCAGAAGTAGGAAAAGAGTGCAGTTCACTACAATATCCAGTTTTTTTGCATTAGGCTTTCCTTTTAAAAAAAATTTTTTTTTTAAGTTTCTCATTAAACAAGTGAACATTTGAGTGCCTTTTCGTTGGCTGGATCATGTTTTACTAATATCTTCCATCTCATCTCCCTATATCACCTGTGCTAGGACGAAGCATATAGTAAACACTCAGCTTTGTCTCTGAATTCTACTCTGGAATATCTTGCGCTCAGCCGTCCATCCACACTCCCCATCCTGGTCCTGTGGACAATGCCCTCGGGCTTCTTCCCTGGCATCTTGAAACAAACCCCCTGCTGGGCTTCCTGCCTCTAATCTCATTTAAGTCCAGTCAGAGAAAGGTATCATAAGACCTCACTGATAGGAGGAATTCTTAATCTCAGGAAACAAGCTGAGGGTTGCTGAAGTGGTGGTGGGGTGGATGGGGTGGCTAGGTGATAGACACTGGGGAGGGTATGTGCTATGGTGAGCGCTGTGAACTGTGTAACACTGATGAACTTTCTAATCCATCATGTACAAACCAGCAGTCTTCTTCCTAAAACACAGGTCAGACCGTGATGGATTTTGACAGGGAACAAAATTCCATAATCCTTAATATGGGGATGTATTTAATGCACAGACATTCCTCCCCTCCCTGTATTACAGCCCTTTGCAACGTGACTTCGCTGTTCTCCTCTTGAGGCATGGAGTCTGTTTTCCTGCCTCCTTGAATCCAGGTTGGCCTTGTGATTTGGTTTGACAAACGAAATGCAGCAGATGGGACATGAGGGTTCTGAAGCTTAGGCAGCTTCTGCTTGGCTGGCTTGGAGGGCTGCCCCAAGACTCTGATGTAAGGAAGCCAGTCTGGGCCAGTGGAGGGTAAGAAGCCAGGTGGGGAAGAACTGGGGCTTTCTAGCCAATATCCAACACCCAGCACCAACGGCCAGACTTCAAAGTGAGGCCTCTTGGACCTCCCAGCCGGCTAATTCTCTGGCTGTATGCAGACACATTAATAAGCCCAGGAAAGGGCGCCTGGGTGGCTCAGTTGGTTAAGCGACTGCCTTCGGCTCAGGTCATGATCCTGGAGTCCCGGGATCGAGTCCCGCATAGGGCTCCCTGCTCGGCAGGGAGTCTGCTTCTCCCTCGGACCCTCCCCCCTCTCATGTGCTTGCTCTCTCTCATTCTCTCTCTCTCAAATAAATAAATAAAATCTTTAAAAAAAAAAAAATAAGCCCAGGAAAAACAATAGCGGGATACCCAGCCAAACCAGAGTATCATGAGAAATAATAAATCATTGTTGTTTTAAACCATTAAGTTTGAGGGCAGTTTGTTTTGCAGCAATTGGATAACCGAAACAGGTAGAATCAATAGGATTTGTTTGAAGGTGAGAAAGAAGACTAGAATGACTCCCATTCATTGAGGTTTTAGGAAATAATGAGTTCATGTGAGGGGGTCCCACATGAGCACTGGGAGCCTTCGGGATATTCCAGTAGGGATGTCCAGTAGGTAGTAAGTATGTGGATCTGGGGCGGCCTGGATTGCGTCATCGGTGTCAGTAGTTGGGAGTGGATTAAATCACCCAGGGCGACCCAGTGGACAAGAGGAGGCAGAAGCCAAAGGTCAGAAGCGAAAGCCTTAGGGAACACTAACATTTAAAGATGGGCAGAGGAAAGAAAGCCAGAAGAGGAGATAGATTTGCAACACAGTTAAAAAGGGATAGAGTGTTTTGTACCTTGCTTTTATTCTTTACTTCTTTCAGGTTGGTCAAAAAGGAAAAAAAGAGAAGTAGAGGAAGCCAAGAAGCTACCTGGGATGGTAGTGTAAGGATGTCCTGATGGCCTAATCAGGCATTCTCGGGATGCAAACCACCCTTGCACACGCAGCAGGTCAGTGGTGAGATGCTGCCCCATTGCATGCCGGGGCACAGGTGAGATGCTTAGCTCAGTGGCATGGCAAACTGTGTGTGGGGGGGTGGGGGGGAGTTCCTTTAACCAACTTTGCCACCCAAACCCTTTTACCCAGACAGAGATGTGAGAAAACCCAAACCAATTCAGAGAAATATAGACAGACTAGCCAGTCCAGTCAATGCGGAAGAGGGAGAGATGTAGGCAGAGATGCAGTCACAGAGGGACATGCATCAAAATCTACAGAACACAGGCACAGCAAGGACAGAGACAAAGATACAAGAAAATAGCAGAGGGGTGTTTCTCGAACTGTCCTACCTCTCCTTCAACTTTGTACCTCTCTCAGATCCAATACCACTATAGCTTTATGAATACTGTCCTGTGGGATACTTGATTATTCCATTTATATTTCAGGATATGTAAGTGTACATTACGTATTATGCCAGAGTCAGAAACTCCCCATCCAAAACACCACTGTAACAGTTTAAATTAACAGAGCCACTGATACTCTTTACAATATGTGGGGTATGTGTGTGTGTGTTTAGTAATCAGATCCTATCCCCAAAACAAGCTCCACTATCTTGGATTTGGTCTCCTCATTCTACAAATTTTTTGACATTTTCTTTAAGACTGCAGCACTGTTTACAACTCCCTGCCTCTTAACCTAAGATTCATCTTAACAAACATACACTGAGTACCTGCACTGTGTGAGGTTCTGTAGGACATACACAGATGTCCTAGGCAGTGGTGTTCTGGTAGACCAGCATTCCAGAAAAAAAAAAGATCTGATTTATAGCATTTGTCAATTTTTGCAGTATAAACACTCCTACACGGCTGATTTCAGGCTACCGGTGGTTTAACAGCTGACTTACAAAAGTCCTGAATACTTAGCTTCTCTGGGACAAACATTTAAGAATAAGTTGCCAGATGGAGGAAATCTGAGGTGCCCCAGACAACAGCCAGTGTCAACTGTCAGCTGTGTGTGGGAAACTATGTTGGTCCAGACAGCCAGCGGGCTGTCCTGACAAAGTGTGCCCAGGCAAGACCAGCACAAGAACCTCCCAGACAAGCCAAAGAATCCTGAGGAATTTGAAGCTGTTTATTAAGCCACTAAGTTTGGGGATGGTTTGTTACATAGCAGTAGCTGACTAATACACATGAAGTACAGACTGTGCGGGGAAGGGCTGCTCAGTGGGGAAGCAGGAGCCGTTTTCAGCCTGCCTTCTTTTGGCATCACAGTCCTAATCACAGGCTCTCTGGGCAATTTTGATCTTTCTTTTTGCAGGGAGCAAGACTTCCTGCCTGCCTGGTGCTGAACATAAACACTGGCACCTCTGATGCTCTTGGCCCTTTGAATATGCTGCCCAGTCGAATTTTTAATTGGACTGAACAAAGCAAAGGTCCATATATATAAGCAGTTGTTTTAGGAAAATGTTTTATTGAAAATCCAGGACTGATGATTTTCTGAAGTAAGGGGAATTGGAACTGCCATGAGCAAGACCACCCAAAGGCAGACAGAACATTTAATAACACCCTTCTCATTTTATTGTCTCTTCTGGGTACTGACTTTTCTTATCTGTCCCACCATGTGTAACAGACTTTGACCAACTACAACTGATTTGTTAAATATTGACTTGATAGAGTAGCAAAGATCCAGGACTCATTTATTCCTGTACATTCCTAAAGCTAGTATTCTGTGTGGGGCTTACGCTCTGTTTCTGCACACGTTTGCATAGCAGGCCCCAGCCCCTCGAAGGGACTTTCTCCTACTAAAGACTTCCAAAGACAAGATCTGTCCCCTTGGCCTGTGTATCATTATCATATGGGAAACACGGGTAACTCCAAAGTATCAGGAACCACTGAACCAATGAAAAAACATTACCTCAAATATTCAGGTTCCTAAAGAAAAGAAAGAAAATGCTGATCACAAAAGTCAAGACAGTGTTTCCTCCCAGGAGGAGGGAGAGGCTTGATTAGGGAGAGACAAAGAGAGAAAGCTTCCAGTAATGTTCTATGCCTTACCTGGGTAGTGGGGTCCCATGGCATTTGCTTCGTAATAATTGTATTTTAAGTATTCATGTAATGTTTATACTCTTTTGTGGATGTAGGTTTTATTTCACAATAAGAAAAATAATCAGGCGTGCCTGGATGGCTCAGTCAGTAGAGCGTGCGACTCTTGGTCTTGGGTCATGAGTTCAGGCCCCACTTTAGGTATAAAGATTACTAAAAATAAAATAAAATCTTTAAAAAGATCAGTTTAATAGTAATGCATTTTGGGGGCACCTGGTTGGCTCAGTCGGTTAAGTGTCTGCCTTCGGCTCAGGTCATGATCCCAGGGTCCTGGGATCGAGTTCCGTATCGGCCTCCCTGCTCCTCGGGGAGCCTGCTTCTCCCTCTCCCTCTGCCTGCAGCTCCCCCTGCTTGTGCTCTCTCTCTCTCTCTCTCTCTCTCGGACAAATAAATAAATAAAATCTTTAAAAATAAATAAATAAATAAATAAATAATAAATAAATGTAATGCATTTTGTGTTCTTATTTTTTTATTGTATCACCTGAGAACTTGTGAGAAATGAAGAATCTGGACCCCCCCCCGTCAGACTTACTAAGCCTACTGATCCCCATATGCACATTAATGATTAAGAAGCACTGTCCAAGATTAAAAGACCGTAAGTCACTAGTCCTGAGGTATTGGGAAAGTCACCTTATCCTTGCCTTAGTTTCTCGTCTGTGAAATGGGCGTACTACAGATCTGGCCTCCCTTCCAGGCTGCTGTGAGGAGAGTATGAGAAGGTGCACCGGAAAGCACTTTGAAAAGACAGTAAAGCACCTTCTAAATGTTAGGGCCTGTTATCATCTTGGGATAGAGCCCCGATTCCAAAGAGGCAAACAATGATCACTCCCTTAAATTTCATATTTTCTGGAATCTTTTTCAACTCTGATTCTGCTTTGTCAAAACTTGCTTTCCTCCCTGCCCTGAGGGTATCACCAGCTTTGTGACCAGATGCAAGGTCCTCCGTGCCCTTCACAGCACCTCTAGGGCAGAGAGCCTTCTTTCCAAAGGCACTGGGGTCACCAACAAGACTCTGACAAATCGAATCCTGTCATATGACAGCAGTGTTCTGGGCTCAGCTGGGCAGAAGTAGAGCTGCAGAGGGATCGTGAACATGAGGTAGGCAGGCCTCAGACATACTCCCGATTGCTCATGGCTCTTGCTTTAAAAAAAAAAAAAAGCAGTACTCCTGTGCTCTGCACATGGGTAAGACTCAAAAAGTAATGATAACTATGTGCATGATTTCATAAGATATTAAACCTTCCAAGCTTCGAAAAATACTGAACCAGTTCACAAAAGGCCAAATGGACAGATAAAGTGCTTATTGGTGTGACTGGCCCAGGTTTCTTGCATTAGGTTCCTTCTACTGAGTTTCAAGAGGTAACGCATTGGTATTTAAAGATGCAATACATAACTGCTAGATATTCACTTGTTATTAATTATTCATTTGTTTCAACACATCTTTGAAAGCCAGCCTGCCCCAGGTTCTGTACTTGGTTGTGTTTGTGTTCTACCAGCACAACATGGAGAGATACAGATGTATGTGTGCGTATATGTGGAGGGTTTTTGATGACCACATTAGAAGAAAGGAAAACAAGAAAGAAAAAGAAAGTATGTGGTGAAATTTTTACTTTTTTTAAAGATTTTATTTATTTGTCAGAGAGGGAGAGCTAGAGACCACAAGCAGGGGGAGTGGGAAGAGGGAGAAGCAGGCTTCCCGCTGAGCAGGGAGCCCGATAAAGGGACTCGATCCCAGGACCCTGGGATCATGACCTGAGCCGAAGGCAGACACTTAACCAACTGAGCCACCCAGGAGCCCCAAGATTTTTTTTTTTTTTACTTAATCTCTACACCCCACGTGGCACTCGAACTCACAACTCAGAGATCAAGAGTCACGCGATCTTCCAACTGTGCCAACCAGGCACCCCTAATTACACAATGATTAACGAACGGAACTAGGGGCACCTAGCTGGCTCAGTCAGTGGACCATGTGACTCTTGATCTCAGTGTTCAAGCCCCACGTTGGGTGTAGAGATTACTTAAAACTAAAATCTTTCAGGAAAATTAATAAAATAAAGGCACCAGACATCAACTTGGGAAAAAACCCATCAAACTTATTAATGTCCTTATCATGACTATTGGTAGTCTACAGACGGCGTTTGTGCAGAGAAGAATTAACATAGCAAGCCTGAACTGTGAGCCACGAAGAGGCCTGCTTGCAAGGTTGGCTCTTGGCAGGTGTCTGGAACTTAAGCTTTGAGAAAGTTCCCACCCTTAACTGATAAGAGTGGCTCGCTGTGCCTAAACTGTTTATCCAAACAACGTGATTTATGCTGAACACCTGTTTTCCTTCTGCGAGCCCAGCACAGACCCTGATGCTGGGCTCTCAGAGGCTCTCTCTTCATCTGGGTGTATGCCAGGAGGAGACTGCCTCCATGACCAGCCTCCAGACAAAACCCTGGCCACTGAGTCTCCAATGGGCAACATTTTTATGTGTGCTCTTACGTGGAGAATTTGTTGCCGGGAGAATTAACATGTCCTGTGTGGCTCCACGGGGAGAGGACCCTGGGAAGCTTGTGCCTGGTTTTCCCCAGACTTCACCCATATGCTTCTTCCCTTTGCTGGCTGCTTGGTATCCTTTGGCTTTAATAAAGCAGAGCCTTGAATACAATGGGATGCTGAGTTGTGTGAGGTCTCCTCGGGAATCACTGAACCTGGAGGTGGTCTTGGGGACCTCCCAACATAGCGCTAAACTAGGTGCCTCTGAACGAAAAACAGGTTTTGGGAAAATACCACAGCACTATCTAATGTACTGTCAGCAAATGAACACACCATTTCATAAAAAGCCTCAGAAACATAGGATCTGGAAAAAAAAAAAAGGTTCCTGAAGAAGTAAAGGATAAGAATGCTGCCAAGCAGCATAATGTCCTCAATGACCATTCCCTGAAATTAGGAGCTGTTCGGAACCTCTTGGCACTATAAAGGCTTACTGTAGTGTTTAGAGGAAAGCACAAAGTGGAAAGTGCTGTCATTTACAATTTTTAGATCACTGAGCTTTAAAAGCCCTCTTGCTCCACTCATAACCATTCTTCTCCAGTGGACTTGATTTCATTCCCACTATTAATGAGGCTCATTTCGATATTCATTCACAAATCCTGTGTGTTTGAAGAGTAAAATGAATGTATCCTGTTACAGAGATTTCTAGACTAATTGCTTTAGCATCAGTTTGAAACATACTTATTCAACAAGAATTAATTGAATACCTTCTACATGCCAGGCAGACTTGTAAAATTCTTGGGTATAACTTGAATCCTGCTGTTCTCATTATGATTACCGCAGAATGCAGCTTACAGGCCCTTGTTAGGCAAGCCTCTCAAAATCCCTTGCTTCATTTTTCTCTTAAAGATGATCAACAAAAGCATGGATTTGGGGTATGTTGTTATGCTGGGCTTTGGATCAAATGAACTAGTCAAGTGTATTGTTTTCCATCCCTTTGATGAAATGCAGATTTTCCATTAAAGAAGCAAATCCTCCATTTAAAAAGCACTTAATAGAATGGTACTTCTTTCCAGCTGGTAAAATTTAGAACACCGAAAACAGTTTCATGTAAGACTCTTCTCCAAGTTCAGGGTAGAGCGGTTTCATTTGAGGGTGAGCTGGAGGCACTGGTATTTAATGCACACATCACGAGAGCATTTGTCCTGCACAGCGGGGAGGGACACCCTCTAGTCCTAGTTTACATAACAGTGGGTGAAGATCTTTGTTGCGTTATTGTTGTGGAGCACGGCCCCTCCCTCGGAGCGCTGCCAGATTTCAGGGAAGCTCCTGAGCCAAAACTGTTAGTATTTTCCTCTTTAAGTCTCAAATCATGACACTCTCTGATCCTCCTGCAGGCCCAACCTTTCTGTTCTTTGAAGTAATTTGGAGGTCTACAGACTATAACAGGTAAAAATAATGGAGACGGATAGTAAATGCTCCCAGCTGCAAAAGGGTACGTTAAGTTCAATCAGGATTTATCCACAGAGCATTGGCACCGTGGAAACCCTGAGCTGGAAACAAAAATGTGGCCCTTGCCTTCAAGGAGCGCGTCATCAGGTTGATGGTCTCTGGCAAGGCTCTTTGGTGTCAAGGAAGAGAGGCCCCCTGGGCTCGCTTATGCAAAGCCAAGGATTTATGATAAGCAAGGGCGAGCAAGCTGCTGGGAGTTAGTAAGAGAATGAAACCAAGAAGTGGGTGCCAACTGAAAGCAGCGTGGTTCTCCTTGTCTCAAGGGTCCCAAGTGTCTCACTGCTGCTTTTTCTCATGGTCTCTATTTCTCGTTGACTTGCTAGTGACCAGCTAGCTGTGGGAGCTTGAAACCAGCTAAGATTGCTCATTATTCTCCCCTTCTATGAGGATAGACTTTTAGCTGGACGCGAGGCTACCCAGCCAAAGGCCACCCTTCCAAGCCTCCCTTGTTGCAGATTGTAGCCATTTATTAGGCTCTGGCCAATGCGATTCGGAAGGAAGTGATATGTACAACGTCAGGGTATGATCTTCAATGGAAAGGAGTGAGCTCCTCTCTCCTTCCTTTTCCCTCCATCCTGCCTAGGCGTGGATAAAGATGGCAGGAGATGAAGCCATTGCCTTTGACCCGGAAATGAAAGCTGCCAGTAGAGGCTGTTGGAGGCGTAAGGCACGAGCTTGGGTCCATGGAACTCCATGGAACCATCATATTAGTGAGGGACTCTTACATGAAAGGAAAACATGCTTCTATCTCATTTAAGCTGGGGTTATATTGGTTCTTTATTTTTTTTTTTAAGATTTATTATTTATTTGAGAGAGAGAGAGCGCACAAGTAGGGGGAGGGACAAAAGGAGAGGGAAAGAATCTCAAGCAGACTCTGCAGAGCGCAGAGCCCAATGCAGGGCTCAGTCTCAGGACTCTGAGACCACGACCTGAGCTGAAATCGAGTCAGACACTTACCTGACTGAACCACCCAGGTTCCCCATATTGGTTCTTTATTAAAGAAGCTGGAACCTGTAACCTAACTAATAAACCTGCTGTGTCTGCTTTTCTACCTATAAAATGGAACATGCTCACCTTACAGCTTCTACATTTGTAAGACTTAAGTTAAAGTGACTGACCTAGAATCAAATACCCAGGCAAGAGAATCAATCACTCCATCTGGGTCTTCTAGTCAGCTAAGCTGTCCGGGGAGAGTCAAGGAATCCACGGCTCGCAGCTGGGGCTCAGCCTGTGGGAGGGGTGAAGTGAGAGGGGTCTTCAGAGGAGGGCTGTCTACTTTACTGACCTTAGCTTCTGTCCTGAGACTAACCATTCCTAGAGACATGTATGTATTATTTTAGAAATAAATAATTCATAACAGGTCAAAGCAAAGTATACACATTAAGTAGATTATTGAGTGAGAAGGAAATCTTCGAAATTGGAAGAACAACCAACACCACTCTCCTAATTAATAAAGTCTCCTGTGGATGTGAGGTGGACTGGCCAGCTATGGGGTGACCTCATCCTCCCACACACATGTTCCGTGGCTGCTTGTTCTGCCAAAGAGGATGACAGCCCTAAATAAGAAGAAAGACTCTCCGGTCATGCATAGTCAAGGAGCTATGTTCTCCTGCTGGGCCCCCAAACCACACATAATTCACATGGGAAGTTTTGGGTAGATAAGGGGGTGTTTTAGCTGGAAGCAAGGAATGTCAGACTGAAGAGCAGCGCTTTTAGGGTATTGGTGGGTCCCCTGGGAAATGAAATGATAGTAATAAAGAATGCTTTTCCCAGTGAGGGTGGAGGATTCTGTGCATTCATCCTCTTGTCTCTTCCCCCCATGCTCTCTGCCCTTGCAGCCGGCAACCAGCAGGAGGGTGTGATAGTTCAGAGGATGCGCTCTGGGCCCCTGCTAAGTCCCCTGGCAGGCACCCCTCCAGGCCAGTTTCTCTGATTTCTCCTATAGAAGGACTATGAGAGTACTGTCACAGGGTTATGTGAGGACTGTCAGAGGTAATATGTAGGAAGTGCTCAAAACAGTGCCTGGCACAGCCTCAGTGCTGTGCATGTTAACTATCACTATTAATTAAACTTCCAATAATCATTATTATTCTTTCATTAAGCAAATGCTTATGAAGCCCCTGCTTGGCTCCGAGAGGAAGAGACCCAGCCGAGGTAAGTAACGTGCCCAAAGTCTCACAACTGAGAAGTATTGGTGCTGGTTTGGACCAGGTGGGTCTAGTTCCAAAAAGGGGGAAGTCGGGGGGGGGGGTTGCTCTGAGGGGAATTCTTATCATTTTCAACACATACCCTCCCTTCTTTCTTTTTTTCCTTGCTTTTAATATGGACATCATAGATGTAAAAGAATTAGTCTCTAAATTTCAGGAGCACCCAGTCCAGTGAAAAGAGAGACTAGACCATTATAATATAGTGCTGTCATGTCTATGACAGAGGTCAAAAACGAAAAGACATAGGAACCCAGAGTGGGTGCTTAACCAGACTCAGAGGAGCAGGGAAGGCTTCCTGGAGGAGGTGATTAATGAGCCTAGTAGGCTAAAGCCTTGTAAAGCAGAAGATGACATATGGAAAAGGTTTTATCTGGACACAACTGTTTTCCTAAATTACTAAAAGCAGGTCATTGCCTAGAACACAGAATGTGAAGGTGAAATACACAGGCTTGGAGAGCATTTTTTGGTTGTTTGGGGGTGTGTGTGTGTGTGTGTGTGTGTGTTTCCAGGCTGGTTATTACTGAGACATTCCATGTGAAAAGGACTTTGTAAACTCCAAGAGGTTTGGAGTTGATCCTGGAAGCACAGGTGAGTCCTACAGTTGCTGGAAAAAGTAACTGGATGCACTGCTGTCCTTGGGCACCTGGGTTTTGGTTAAATCAAAGATAGAAGGACAAATGTCTTGACTTTTTCTGAATCAGTTCAGAGAGTAAAACACAAGCAGGGAAAGCCATGACTTTGAAGTTGTGGACTTTGTCTTGCTGACTCCTGTCTCTCCAAATTCTAGGACAGAACTTGGCACACAGCAAACACCCAACACACATTGGTTGAATGAATGAATGAGTTGGATGAAAAGATGTGTATTTTAAGAGCACCCTTTGCCAACCTTCATTTATCCTTTGTGGGTTGATGCTGACTAGAACAGTATTTTTGGCTTGCATCTGAAGGAGCTGACAAATTATTAAGTTATATATTAACCAGTCTTTTGGTTATATATATGACTCAGCAGTTCTGAGGAGCTAACACTGCATTTTTTTTAAATTGAAGTATAATTGACTACACTGCAACTTTAACTCATAAATAGTTAAGTGTGGCCACCTGTTTGACACTCAGAACTCGGCTATGAACCAATAAGGAACAGATCCATAACATGACCCCTGTCCCATGGAGGTAAGATGTCATAGGAAGATGGGGATAACATATGAAGAGGATCAGAATATGCCACCCCAAAATAGGTAGCTTTGGCATAATAATTATTTTGAGGTGAAGGCAATTAAGAAACAACAGACGTGGGAGGAACCCTCTGTCCTCCCCTCTTCTGCCTAAAATCGGGGCACAATTTCCCTTTGTGAAATTCTCCCCCCTCCTCTCTTCTGTACCAGGAAGGGAAGAGCGATTCTTAATCCCTGGAGAATCTTATCACTGGAGTTTGCATAACAAACCTTACTAAAATAACCCTTATCTCCATTCATTTCCCTCATATATTTACCTTCCCACAATATAACACCCCTAGAAGCCAAAATCTTTTAACTTCCCGCCTTGTCCCTTCTCCACAATTTATTGCCCCTTGTTAAAATGGTATAGAAGTTCTCAAGCCCAACCTTGTTCTTTGGGTTTTCACTTCTCCTCTGGGAAGCTCCCATGTGCATGCAGATAAATCTGTGCTGTTAATCTGTCTTTCGTTGGTTTAATTTACAGTCATCATTTACAAAAGAGGTTAGAGGAAAAGTTTTTTTCCTCCCCTGCACATGCATGATAGGAGGGTGATCACTACCAAGGCTAATTGTGTGATAATGATGAATGGTGCTTTAACTCACAGGTACCAAGATAAGAATATGTGAATAAATGGAGTGTAAGATAAATAATTGAGGGTTAGGTTTTAATAAAGTAAGTGCAATTTCCCCTTGGGAACATATGTTTAAAAAGTAATAATATAGGGGTGCCTGGGTGGCTCAGTCAGTTGAGCCTCTGCCTTTGGCTCAGGTCATGATCCCAGGGTCCTGGGATTGAGCCCCACATCAGGCTCCCTGCTCAGTGGGGAACCTGCTTCTCCCTCTCCCTCTGCCCCTCCCCCCTGCTTGTGCACGCTCTCTCTCTCTCTCTGTGTCAAATAAATAAATAAAATCTTTTAAAAAAAGTAATATACAGTTGACCCTTGAACAACATGGGTTTGAACTGTGTGGGTCCCTTACATGCAGATTTTTTACAGTGCAGGACTATAAGAGAAAATGTATTTTCTCTTCCTTATGATTTTCTTAATAACATTTTCTTTTCTCTCATTTGGTTTATTGTAAGAATACAGTATATAAAAACATATAAAAATGTGCTGTTTATGTCAACAGTAGGCTAATTATTAGTTAAGGTTCTGGGGAGTCAAAAGTTATACATGGGTTTTAGAGCATGGGGGTGAGGTAGGGGGTCAGAGTTCCTAACCCCTGCATTATTCAAGGGTCAACTGTCAAAAAAATTTCATGTCACCATGTGAGGAAAATATTTTTGTTTCATTTCTCCTATATGACTTATGGCAGGCAGGAGTAAAACCAAGCAACTCAAAGGCAAATTTTAACAGCTGAAATGGATTTTTTTTTTTGTATTGGGAATAATGCCTATAAATCCTACCCATACCTTCTTCATGCTGTAAGTAAAGTGTATTTACATCACTTTACAGAGGAATTTCCTTGAAAACTTTTTGCAAAAAGACTAGGTGAGGCCAAAATGTTTTTTAAACTTGTGATCATGATCCAAGCATTTTAAAGTGCAAAACTGGAGAAAGAAATGGAAACTAGTAGAGTAGCCAATTTGAAACACACAAAAAAAAGAGTGGAAAAATTTTTTCCTACTGTGTCGACCACATTCCTCCCCTAAGTAATAAGGATTTTACTTGAACAAGCATAATAACATAATAGGTGCTTATTTATTTAGAATGGCTGGAAAATGAGTCCATGTACTTAATTTCATTTTTTGAATGAGTTATCAGATGCACCACTCAAGAATTTTTTTTTTAAGATTTTATTTATTTATTTGACAGAGAGAGAGATAGCGAGAGCAGGAACACAAGCAGGGGGAGTGGGAGAGGGAGAAGCAGGCTTCCCGCGGAGCAGGGAGCCCGATGCGGGGCTCGATCCCAGGACCCTGGGATCATGACCTGAGCTGAAGGCAGATGCTTAACGACTGAGCCACCCAGGTGCGCAAGAATTTTTATTTTTAAGTCACCTCAATACTTAAGTTATCTGGGCTTATTTTAATCTTTCTTTAATTCAGAAAACAAGCACAGAAGGATTTTTCAAGACCTTACTCCTTCAAGGCCGAACTCCTCAGTAGCCTTCAATATCTTGCTTGATCTGGCCTCTGTGGGGCAGGCTAAATCGGTAAAAGGGATTAAGAGGTACAAGGTTGGAGTTATAAAATAAATAAACTATGGGGATGCAATGTACAGCATAGGGAATATAGTCAAGTACATTGTAATAACCTTGTATGATGACAGATGGTAACTAGAGTTAGTGTGGGCATCATTTCAAAATGTATAAAAACATCAAATCACTATGATGTGCACCTGAAATTAATAGGATATTGTATGTCAATTATACCTGAATTTAAAAAAAATTTAACTTATAGAAACAGAAAGTAGATTAATGGTTACCAGGGGTTAAGGAGGTAGAGGAGATAGGAAGATGTTGGTCAAAGGGTATAAACTTCCAATTATAAGATGAGTAAGTTCCGGTGATCTAATGTACAGCATAGTGACTACAATTAACAATAGTGTATCGTATACTCGTATACTCGAAAGCTGCTCTGAGAGTAAAACTTAAATGTTCTCACCACCACCACCAACAATAAAAATGGTAATTATGTGAGGTGAGGGATGTTAATTAACCTCATTTCACAATAGATAAGTGTATCAAAAAAACATGTTGGCCACTTTAAATGTATACAGTGTTACATGTCAATTATATCTCAGCAAAGCTGGAAAAAAGCTGGAGGAAAGGGAAGAAAAAAATGCTTTCTACAAAATCCATTCTGTTAGAAGCTTTATGTATTGAGCGGCTACTGTGTATTAAATGTGGGGATACAATATTGAAGGGAAAGGGCTCCTGCCCTTCTGGAGTTTATAATCTAATGAAAACTGAAAGAAAACTTCAGTTAGTTTAGTTTTCTGTTTACTATATTAATGCTTTTAACATTATTGAACCAAATGCCTATTTTCCAGATGTCTTCATTGCCAAAAGCTAAACACATTTATTTCAAGAAACAGGTGCTGAGCAACTTTCAGCATAATCTGGAAGTACTCTCCTTTGTCAGAACGGTGATACGTGCTGAAATTTAGACAATTAGATCCTTAGAAAATGATTCCCACTGCCTCCTAGAGTGAAAAGAGGTTGCATTTCAATAGGAAACCCTGGCCTTTACATTTTGGAGTAAACAAGTTTACAAAGGAATTAAACTGCATTAGTATTTTGATACCATCTTAAATTACCTGCGATTTTTGATAAGCAACAAAGACTGGAATGTGACTCTGGAACGTGAGTCGTTCTGTACTTCGACATGGTTGCTGAGCTGAGTTTCGGGATGTTAATCCTACTCCCTACAAGCAGAAGCTTTTAAACCACATCCTTATCAAAATCAAGAGCACAAGTTGTTATAAAGAAGCTAAAATTAAGCAGCTGTATTTGATAGAGGTGAAAGGCAGTGAGATCCTGAACCTTTCTGATCCCTTTTCCCCTTGAGAATTAATGAAAGGAGTAGGATCCTTTCGCAGAAAAATGTAGATGAGCACAATACACACACAAAAAAATCATTGTATGAAAGCCCTGTGAAGGTTATGAACGCCTGACTGGGGCCTCTCCCGCCTTCCTAAACTCCTTCTCCGGACTGCCAAGTTCTATGGCAGCTGGTGAAGCGTTCGTGTGATTTTTGTGCTCCACACTGCCAACAATCAGCAGTTTCTCTGATCCGGAATGACAATAGATAAAATGACTAGGATATTGCCGATTGCTTCAAGTAGGAATGAGGCAAGATAAAGGTAAAAGGAGACAGAAGACAGAGAGAGAATGAGTGATGCATGAACGAATATGGGAATGAAGAGAAGGAAGAAAGAGATAAAGAGAAGGGGACGTGGAGGCAGGAGGTGGGTGATGGGGACAGGTGGCCGGCCCTCGCTTCCAAAAGTCTAGAAGAAGCCCTTGCCTCCCTCAGCTCCTGTGAGCCCCCATGACTCAATGAACTCTCACCTCTCCAGCTCTCCTGGCCCCCTGGTTCCTTCGTACCCCTGTGGATGCCCCCCCTGCTTCTCTCTCAGCCCAGCTGCCTGCTTGTTAAGGACTGCCCCGCTTCTCTGCTTCCTTCCACTATGGATGGACTTTCTACCCCAGCTGCCTCCATTGCTTCACCAGCTCCTCCCTTTCTTGCCCAATAATTAGATTTCTACTGTACCCGTGTCCTGAGGCTTCTCAATGAGGACCATTGTGAAAAGTAAAATGGTCTTTTTTTTTTTTTAAGTAGGCTTCACTCCCAATGTAGGGTTTGAACTCAGGACTCAGATCAAGAGTTGCATGCTCTACTGACTGAGCCAACCAGACGTCCCTAAAATGGCCTTTCTTATCTTCATTTTATGTAGTTACTCAGTTTTCCCCTTAAAACTCTCTTCTATGGGGAAAAATAATAAAGATTTGCTTTGGGGTGCCTGGCTGGCTCAGTTGGTAGAGCATGCAACTCTTAGTCTTGGGGTTGTGAGTTTAAGTCCCATGTTGGATGTAGAGATTACTTAAAAAATGGGTAAGTAAATAAAACCAGGGGTGCCTGAGTGGCTCAATTGGTTAAACATCCGACTCTTGATTTCGGCTCAAATCATGATCTCAGGGTCATGAGATGGAGCCCCAAGTTGGGCTCCAGGCTGGGTGTGGAGCCTCCCTAAGATTTTCTCTCTCCCTCTGCCCAACCCCACTGCCCACGCCCCCACTCCTGCACACTTAGGTGTGTTCTCTAAATAAATAAATAGAACCATATTATCAGTAAACTTAAAAAATAAATAAATCTTAAAAAAAAACCCAACTCTCTTCTATGTTGTTTTCTGAGTTCATTTTAGTGATTTTCTTTGTATTTAGTTATGTCATTTGCTCCACCTTTTTTTTTCCCTCCAAATCTAAGCCACCCACAGCTGACCTCTCTCTTTTCTATATACATGCCATCCCTGAGGAAACTATGGATTATAATGGCGTAGCATAGTGTGGTAAGAAAAATGTGGATTTCAGAGGCAGAAAAAAAAATTCTGGTTCTAGTATCACTGCTGTGCGACCTTGAACAAGATACCAACCTCTCTGAGCCTGTTTCTTCCATCTGAAAAAAAAACTGAGGACTGTCATATCTCCCTGGAATTTTGTGAGGATTAAATGGGATAACATTTGTAAGAAAGTGCTTGTCATGGTCTTTCATTGAGCAAACGTGTTGACCAGCAGCTATAGGCTGGACTCAATATAACATACTGAGGAATGAAGCAATCAACAAGACACAGTTTCTACCCTAAATATACTCACAATCTGGGACAGACATTGGCATGTAAACACATAAATCGAATACACTGTGTCAGGAGCAACAATAAGAACATTTATGAAATAGAAAGGTGACACAAGAAAAGGGGACGAACAAACCTATTGGAGGCTTGTGAGACAAGGAAGCCTTTTGGGAAAAGGTGACATTTGAGTTGGATTTTGAAGAATCAATTTTTTTTTAAAGATTTTCTTTGAAGGATAAATGTTAACAAATAGAAGCAGAGAGAACCGCTTATGTAGACACACCTAAGTGTGAAACAGCCCAGACTATTCAGGCTGGAGAGGTACAGAGAGGCCAGATAACAGGATGATAATAATAATGGCAGTGACATCCAATTGTCGAGCGATTACTCTGTGCCAAGCACTGCCACATAATTAAGCACTTTGCATACATGATTTCTTTTTTTTTTTTTAAGATTTTATTTATTTATTTGAGAGAGAGAGAATGAGAGACAGAGAGCATGAGAAGGAGGAAGGTCAGAGGGAGAAGCAGACTCCCTGCTGAGCAGGGAGCCCGATGCGGGACTCGATCCAGGGACTCCAGGATTATGACCTGAGCCGAAGGCAGTCGCTTAACCAACTGAGCCACCCAGGCGCCCCCATACATGATTTCTTGAAATCCTCCTTACAGCCAGCCTGTGAGTAGAGAGCTTGGCTTGGCCCTGGGGCCAAATGAAGAGCCACTAGACTTTTAAGTAGGGTAGATACCATACTACTTTCTGCCTCTATGAATTTGACTACTCTAGGTACCTCAGAAGGTGGAACCATATAGTATTTGTCTTTTTGTGACTGGCTTATTTTACTGAGCATAACATCTTCAAGGTTCGTCCATGTTGTAACATGAGTCAGAATCTCCTTCCTTTTCAAGGCTGAATAATATTCCACCATATGTTGAAGAGCAGCAGATTTTACCACCTCAAAATGTGTCTCTTTGTGGCATAAGGATTATTTTGAACTAAAACCATTCAAAACCCAGTGGATTCAGGAAAAAGCTCTTTACCTCCCCTTCAACTGCCTAAGTTTATGTTGGAAAGGGGGCCTATACCAGAAAGAGAACTATTACCAGAGATAACTTTTTACCTGAGAAACTTATCTCTGTAACAGGGTAACGTTTGTTTTCCAAACATATCCTCTGCCTTCCTGTGAATGGCCTTTCTTCCCTTTGTCTCCCCAGATCCTTACCTTTTTCCTTAGCTCCATGATATATAAACCTCAACTGAGTCTTCAGATCTTTATAGGGCTCCCACATGTATGCAGTTATGTTTGCTTTTCTCTGTTAATCTGTTTTATATCAATTAAATTATGAGACCAGTTGAAGAACCTAGCAGGGAAGTAGGGAAAATTTTTCTACCCCTTCAATGTATGTAGCACATTTTGATCATCCATTCATTCACTGATGGACACTTGGGTAGCTGCCACCTTTTGGCTGTGGTGAATAGTGCTGCAGTGAACCCGACGGCCCCAGCATCTCTACACCATGCTACCTCCAAGTGTTTGGGGTATATACTCAGGAGTGGGATTCCTGATTCGTATGGTAGTTCTATCTGTAATTGATTTTTTTCTTTGTCTTTTCTTGTATTGTTTTCAGAAAATCCATGCTATAAGAAATCTGTTTTGGAGATGAATCTGGGAGAGGAAGGCTGAGGTCGGGATGTCATTCCCTGGCCACAGATGAGAAGAACCTCAATTTCAGGCTGTCGAGAAGGGAAGGAGAAGAAAAGGTAAGCAACTGATGAGAACTTGATGCCTAACTGGCTGTCAGGGAAGGGGGCAGTGGCATTCTGAGTGACTTCCTTATAGGGTCTCTCCAGATTTGGGGGAGTTAGAGTTTAGACAATTTTAGGTGTCACCTTTGAGAAAAAGAATAAAAAACAATGGATAAAAAATTAAATGCAGGGCACTGACAGGTGTCCTGGGAAGCGAGGGGGCCCTTCTAACGTACAGCTGAGAAGAGCATGTGCAGGGGGCATCACGTTTATTTGGCCTTCCAACATCAATTTCCTCCCGTTTTCCTTTGGGGTTGTGCATCTACCCTCTCTCAGCTCTTGGGCTGCGGGGGGAACCGCCTCCTCGCCTCGCACTGCATCTCAGACACCTGGCCCAGACCTATCAGTCAGAGCTTTCCTCCCCGAGGCTGAGTGATTGTGGCCGAGAGGGGGGTGGTTGACCCACACCAGGCCAAGAAGACTCAGTTCTAGCACTTTTGTTGGAACCGTTGGGAAATTGTTCACTTTTTTGTCATGCTCTCTTTTGCGTCGTGGCTGCTGAGAGGTTAGGATGCAAGCCTGGATCTTCTGGTGGTAAATTTGACATCAAGGGGGGGGAAGAGAGTCAACAGAAGAGGTATGTGGTGACATTGGCTTGTGATCGCTGTGACTGGGTCCCTGAATCCAGTCATGCCTAAAGTTCTATCTTCTCCAGACTTTTCTGTCACATAAGCCAATTAAGCCCTTTTTTTTTTGTCTAAGTCAGTTTGAGTTAGTTTTCTAACCAAAATATTCGACTTCCATATTTGTCACTTGAAACCAGCGACTGTGCCTAGGGAGCAAGCACTTTGACAGGTCTGCCCCATGCCTGCCTCTGGTGTGGAAGGAGGTGGCTATGGGACTGAAAGATTCACAGTATCATGGGGAGTGAGTGGTAGGCACTCCTCAAAAGGACATGCAGTGCAGCCAAAAAAAAAAAAGAGCGGATATACCTTGCAAGAGTGATTTCAGATTCTTGAGGGATCTAGGAAGTTGGTTTTTGAGAAATCCTAAAGCAGGCCTGGTTTCAAATCCCAATTCTGCTCTCTATTAACCATTTGACTTTGGCCAAGTTGTATATCCTTTCTCACTGAATCTTAGTTTCTGATTGTGAATGGGAATAGATAATATTTACCATTACAGGGTTATTGTGAGTGATATCTATAAGTGAGGTGACCATATAATTTATCAACTAAACAGGGACACTTTTGAGAGTAAAAAGGAAAACTATTCAGGAGACTTACCAGGACTGTATGAGACAAAAAATATTAGTAGTACCATGTTTCACTCTCAAAAGCATCCCTATTTGGGTAATAAATTATACAATCTCACTGCGCATAATACATCTCTAATGGTGCTTAGCACAGAGTAGGTGCTGAAGTCTTAGCCTCCTGTGAGCCTTCTAGGGTCCCCTCTGCCTTTAATAAAACTGTTCTTTGTAATTCTCCTGCATTGTGGATTTATAGGATGTATCCTCCAAAACATTTGTTACTATTGTCCTGGTGGCAAGATACGTGACAATATGATCCACAGATTTGTATCTGTGAAAGCATCTTTTCTTACAACTCCCCAGCAACTGCTTAAAATAGGAATTTGGAAAGGTAGCATTGACCTCTTTAAGAGCCTTTATTTCAGTTCAAAGTGTTCTGCATGTTAAAGGCGTTTCCAGCTAAAATACTTAGGATTGTTGGGACACACCCTGGAGGCTATTTTGAAATGTGAAATTTTACTTAAACTTGAGCATTTGCTGACACATCCTATTGGTAGAAGTTGGTCAGGATTTTCTAAATCTAGCCTAGCAGGGAAAAATTAAAGAAAACACAAAATATGGGCAGAAGACTGAACAAACACTTGGCGAAAAAGATACATAGATGACAAGCACATTAACTTATTTAATTTTATTTAATTAAAATTAAAACTACAATGAGATCCACTTCACACCTATTAGAATGGCTAAACTTAAAAAGATTGATCACACCAAGTGTTGGTGAGGATATAGAGGAACTGGAACTCTTATATACTGCTGATGGGAAATGCAAAATGGTACAATCACTCCGGAAAAATCTAGCAATTTCTTAAAAAAATTAAATAGGTACCTCTCATATGATCCAGCCATTCCACTCATATTTATCCATGAGAAATGAAAGCATAGGTCCATAAAAGACTTGCACGTGCATGTTCATACAGCTTTATTTGCAAGAGCGAAAAACTGGAAACTCAAATATTCAATAAGGGAATGGATATATACACTGTGCTATATCCTTACCATAGAATACTACTCAGCAATAAAAAGAAATGAACTATTGATATATGCTACAACATGGATGAATTTCAGAGTGATTTTGCTGAGTGAAAGAAGCCAGTTAAAATGGAATACATAATGTATGGTTCCATTTACGTAAAATTCTAGGAAACACACACCATATGTAGAGACAGAAAGCCTATCAGTGGTTGCTTGGTCAGGTAGGGTAGCAAAGAAGAGAAAGAGGGAAGGGTTACAAAAAATCCACTTTGAAGTAGATAGTGGCATTGAGTATACTTACAATGTTTTGTGACTATCTTTGCTATCCATTTCCAGAGCTTTTTCATCATTCCAAGCTACAACTCTGTACCTATTAAACAATAACGCCCATTAAACAAAACTCACCTTTATGTCTGTAAGTTTGTCATGACAAAATTGAACATAGTTCTTGAACATTCTATAAGGAATGAACTTCAAGTAGATTAAAATGATTGTGACTGTATGTTTTCCATCTCCACTGTACCTCAAATCTGGCCACCACTTCTCACACTCAAAAGAAAAGTGGGTGAGGTTTTTGGATGACACATGGCTACTATCACACTACTGGAAAAACAGCCCAAACCGCTTGTCTCGCTAATTGTGGGTCAAGTGTGTCATTTGTGTGGGAAGAATGACCTAATTATCATTACTTCCTCCTGTCTAAATGAGCAAATCACATATAAATCATTCACTTTCCTCCCTATTAGCCTCCCCTATCTTCCCACCCCCCACCCCCAGTCATTCCAAAGTCCATAGCCGTTTTCTGCATTTTCTCTTAAAGTTGCCTTATTCATTCCTGTTCCAGGATGGCTCAACTGCGGTAAGATGTTTGGCTTCTCTCCTCCCGATTCCATGATCTCTTCTGGCACAGTAGCTGGGGTTTGGTAAACAAAACTCTTATACTAGGATCTCAGGGGTGGAAATGTCCTAGGTGTGCCCAGGAAAGTGATGACAAGAGGTGAAGTTTTGCAGATGGGCAGACCTTGGCCAGGATACTTAGGTCTCTGAGTTTCATTTTTCTCATCTCTCCAACAGATATGATGTCCACTAGCTGTTCCTAGGGGTAAATGAGATAATGTTTGGAAGACGCCTGGTACAGTGCTAGGAGCTCAGGCGACTGATCAAAGTTATGCTCCCTTCCTCCTATGTATGAAATTACTTGGGAGATCGGAGGAAAGAAAGTGGTGGGTAGGAAGCAGAACCATGGAAGAATGGAGGCCGCTTCTGGCCCCAAGGAGGATACTTATCTCTATTCAAAGGTCTCCAATCAAAGAGTCCTCTAGATTAAAAATAAAATTTAAAAAGTAGAGCAACAGCCACCTGGGTGTTTGGACTAGCTGAACTCCGGATACAGATGCTTGTAAAAAGGAGCCGTGCGAATCCAGAAAAGGACTTGAAATGCCCCAGGCTTTGCCATGGCACAGTCCCCAGTTTTTTCCTCACTGCGTTTAGAGGTTTAAAGACAGGGTGAGCTCAAATTTGGCCAAAAGCCTTGGCTGTTACCGCGGCGGCAGCGGGGTAGAGGTCAGACCAACAGGTGTGGGAGGCTGCGAGGTAGGGAGGAAGGAGCAGGTGTCGAAGGACCCCCCACCCTTTCTCTGGCACAGGGGCTCCGAGGCTGCTCGTGGTGTTCCCAGGCGCGGGTGGAGGAGCCCTGCCCCGTATCAGAGTCGCTGTGGGCCGGGAGCCGGGGAAAAGACCGGGTGGGCTTCCCTCCCTCCGCCAGCCCCGAGGGCGGCGGCGGATGCCTGGAAGTTGACGTGCATTCTGGGCCGCTGGGAAGCCCCCAAGCGCCCGACGCCGGGGCTGAGCCGGCTCCAGTCCGCTGGCCGCCCGCGCCGCCCAGCCCTCGGCCCAGCTCGGAGGAGGAGCCCCCTCGCCGCGGGTCTCCGTGGCGTGAGGACGGGGGCGGGGGCCCGAGACCCGCGCGGGCAGAGAGCGCGGCGCCCGTGGCCCTTCAATTGGCCGGCCCGCCCCCTCGTCGGAGCAGCGCGAGGAGGCGGCTCTCCATTGGCCCGGCCCGTCGGCCAATCCCTGAAGGCCCGGGGGAGGAGGTGGGGGCAGTTCGTGGGGGCAGTTCGTGGGGGACTCGGCAGCGGAGCGGGAGGCTTTGCGGGACCCAGTCGGACCGAGCCGCCGAGGCACCGCCCGCGCCCCGCCGCCGCTTCTGAGCGTCTCCTGCGCCGCCCAGGGGAGCGAGCTCCGAGCATCTCGCGCTGCGGCCACTCCTCGGGGCCAGGAGCGGGGAAGCCGAATACGAGAAACCCCCAGACCCGAGCGCAGCCTCTTCCTGCCGCCCTAACCACCATGACCCACTTCAACAAGGGCCCTTCTTACGGGCTCTCGGCCGAGGTCAAGAACAAGGTACGCCCTGGGCGAGGGGTGGGAAGCTAGACGCCGCCCGGGGGTCCCTGGGACTGGGGCGGCGCTGGGCCGCGCTTCGCCTCTGCGCGCCTTGGCCGTCTGGCTTTGCAGGGAGGAGACGTCGGGGCGGCGCGAGAGCGGCGGCGCGTCCGGGTCCTGTCCCCGGGCTCGAAGCGCCGGCCCCCGGGCGCTCTCCTGGCTTTGTTCAGCGCCGCGGGCTGGGACCGGTGGCGGGCGGTGGGTTCCCGGGCTCCTGGGATCCCGCAGCGCCAGCCTGCAGTTACCGGAGCCAGTCCGTGGCTGCAGGACGCGCCCCTCCGGGAAGGGGGCGCTCCTGCCTGGTCATTCGCCCTTAGGTGGGGCCAGTCGGCGCGGCTGGGGACCCCGCACGCAGCCCCCGCCGTGCGCCCGGGCCTGGGCAGCTGCCCGACCCAGCGTTTTCTCCCACCCCAACCCCTGGCCGAATTCAGCCACAAGCGAAGTTAGGCGGTTACGTGGCCGAACTGGGCCCCCCATTGTTCCTTGCTTCTTCCCGGGGAGGGGACCGTTGAGCGGTCCGCCGGCCCCAGGGACCCCAGGACCCTTCCCAGTTTTCGAATCGCGGTGCCTCGAGGCCGATTTCTGCTTTCCTGCTGCAGAAAACACACAAAGCCTGAGCGCGCCGCTTTGGGAGCGAGATCTGCTGTAGAGTTGAGATTAAAAAAAAAAACAAAAACAAAACAGAAGTTCGTAGTACATTAGACTTTAACGATATCAAGGATATTTTCGTGGGTTGCTTTTGTTTGGGGTATATTTTCCGAGGCGATTTGGCTTTGGTAACTCTCGGCTTTGCCACTGCCCAGCCTAAGAATGCGTTGGGTTTATCTTTGGGACTTTTGGTCTGGGAAAGAGATGAGAGGCGTCCCCCTCCCCAAATCCTCTCCTTCCTTCCTCCCTCCCTCCCTCCCTGCATTCCAAGCCCGTGACATCAGGGGTTTCTGGGGGGAGAGCGCAGCCAATCGGCGCGGAACTGCGCACAGAACGCTCATTGTCTCCTTTCTGCTGTTCTGGCCAAAGCGCCACAAAGGAGGGCTGCTGCGGTTTAGTTCCCATTAACCTCCCGGGAGCCGAAGCCTGTCCGCGTTGCCACCGCACCGCCCGACCGCTGGTAGAATACGCAGCCATTGTCGGCGCTGTAACATCCCAGCGCTGGGGATGTGTGCGGTGTGGAGGGAATTGTCGAGAGGCAATGGAGCGCGCCGTTGTCAAACCCCAAAGGGGGAGTTCTGTCTCTTCTCACCCTTGCTGTAGCCTGCGCAGCATAATTCAGTTGTTCATAAATTCTGCACAGTCGGTGAAGCAAAGCGTTGATTTTAGCCCCCGAATCTAAAATTGGAACGTTGAGGTCCTTTACCTTGTCAAGTGTGTTGCCCTTACAGTCTCCTGAACATTTTTTTTTAAAGGACAGAAAAGTAAGTGGTTTGTGTGTCTGATCGTTCGGTTCTTTTCAAGGCTTACACATGGAGCTTTAGGATTCTTTTCAGAGGAAATCGGCAAGTCCAAACTGTTGGATGGGTTACCCTGGCCTGGCTTGTGCACATTAATTTTAATTCGCCCTTGTGATTCTTGGCCGTCGGCAGTTGAGTCTCTACCTTTTGCATTGTAAATGAGGTCCTGATAACTTTGGCAGTCCTTCAAGTGACTTATTTTTCTTGGATGTTAATATCCGTATTAGTTTCTTTTTGCTGACTAATGAAGCAGCTTCTGCCCTTTTCCTACTTTTTATTGAGCAGACCGACGAAGGAAGTGCAGAGACTGAGGCTGGATCACTGTAGTTATTACACATTTTTAAAAACAGTAAAACCTCAGTTTTCAGAGCCTTTGGAAAGTTATTATAGCTTTTGGTTTCTGTAACTGTGGGTTTATTCCTTTAAGCACCAAAGCCGTATTTTAACAACACCCTTCATTTATATGGGCCCTTCAGACAGTACCCTTTCATAGGAAGTCTTTTGATCTTAACAGCACAGCAGCTCAGTGAGGTGGGAAGGATTGCTGGGGCTACCCAACATCATTTGCAGGTCGGGATGGTGAAGCTCAGACAGGCTGTGATTTGCTCACTCACGATCACAGAAGAAAGTTGGAATATTCTAAGAATTTTAACTCTAAAAGTGGTATCTTAGTGAAGTGCTTAGGGATATTCTTAGTGAAGTCACTCTTGTCTGCCCCACCCTCCCCACTTTTGCTGTCCACCTGTCACTTCTTGACATTGTGATTATTTACACAATGCTGTTCTCATCTGTTCTGGGCTTGGAAATCGAATATCCATGTTTGCTAGGCCTTTGTGTGAGATATTGCATTTCAGTTGAGGACACAGAGCCAACAGTGGAGTGGGTATATGGAACATGAACTTTGACATCGCTTGGTTTGGACACCTTTTGATTTCTTCCTGCTTTTTCTTTATGTATTGCATAACTGATATGTCGCTTAAATGTAAGGTGTTCTTTTTTTTCCCCCCTCCCTCTTAAAACTTCATGTAATAAAATGGAAGAAATAGAAACCTCCTCAGGAAGCAGTGTGGAATGGACCTTGGAGTTGAGCAGACATGGGTTCTTTTTTTTTTTAAGTAGGCCTCACACCTCCCATGGGGCTTGAACTCACAACCCCGGATCAAGAGTCCCGCACTCTACTGACTGGGCCAGCCCAGTGTCCTGAGCAGACATGGGTTCTAGTCCTCCCTCTGCCACTTACTACCTTGTATGGTGTTGGGCAAGTTAGTGGATATCTCTGTCCTTGTTTCCTAATCAGTAAAATGGGGGGAATGATAGTTACCACCCCTAAACATTGCACTGAGATGTGTGTTTGTAGTAAGTCCTCAGTGACTATGTTGTAGCTATTAGTTCTTAGTAATAGAAAATTGGTAATCTATTTCTTAGGCTTGTCACTGCCTCTGTAAGTATTCCATTTCTATTAAATAAGCCTTTGATCTTAAGTACTTTTAATTAGTAAAATTTCAGGGAAAAATCTGTAAGCTTAAGATACTTTTTTGGCAAGATGATAATACATGGCAAAACATGCCAAACTTATTTTTTTTTTTTAATGGGCAAGAAGTTTGAAAACAGCCTAAAAAGTAGAATCCTTCAGCATGGACTCTGAACATCTTTAAACAACAGGAGTCAGTAACTTTGGATCTACAAAGATCATAATAGAGTAGTAGGGTCGGGGACAGCACAGAAGCTGGTGTAGACAGTTCGGTGGGGTAGGTAGACTCTCATAAAGTAGTAAGGTCTTGCATGTATTCTGCAGGGTGAGCCAGACCCTTGACTGCATCTTGCGGACTAGAATGAAAAGGAATACACCTCTGTGCCCTTTAAGCTGTGAGAAAACAGGACAGGCCCTCAAGGAAAGCACAGCATCTCCTGATGCTTGGCTCTGAACAAGATGTTGGGCCCAGGGTAGTTCCTTGTAAAGTTGAGGACGCAAGGAGGCACACCCTCACCAGTCTTACAGCAAATGGGGTAGGGAGCTGAGAGGTCCCAGGGAAAGTGGAGGAAATGAGTTGTGGGGCGAGTGGGTAGAGCTGAAATTATCTTAACCTCAGGATGCTTTTAGGGGGGAGTCTATCTGAACTATTAAGAAGAAGAATGGGATTGGAATGCGTGTTCTCACCATTTCCTGCTCACATGAAATGTATGATTTGAGCAAAGTACTTTTCACAGAATCTTCTTGGTTACAAAATGGCAGCCCTCAACAGCTAAAAACCATGTTGGAAGACTTATTACTAAAATTGTAAATCACTGAAGAGTAAGTGAAACAATCATATAGTAATAATTAAATAGGACCAAATGTGCCACGAGTCCTGCCAGCCTGCCTGCCTTTGGACAAGCAGTTGCTCCAAGAGCATTCCTGATAAAGGGAACCCCAGGGTGATGGTGGACTCCAGCTGTAGTTGTACCCTAAGGTGGTCTGCCTTGTTCTGCTAGTAGAATACCAGAATCATGGTGAAAACATAGATGAGTTTAGTTTTAGCTTTTTATTTTTTATTTTTTTTGCTCCACACCCATTGTGGGGCTTGAAGTCATGATCCTAAGATCAAGAGTCCATGCTCTACTTACTGAGCCATCCAGGCTCCCACAGAAATAGGTTTTTAATTCAGAACTTTTGTTTATTGTCTCTTTCCACCAGTCCTAAGGGTTCTGGTCTTATTCATTGATGAGATATATCAAGATCTATATTTTAGAATATAACTTGGCATGTAGTTGGTGCTCAATATATGTTGATTTAATGAATTTATCCATCAGGAGTGGATTTTACTATCTTTAAGAATTGGAAATCAACCCTGTTAGAGTATTCTTCATAAAAGAATTTTGTAGTGCAGTATGATATTTTGGAAGGATCAGGTGATTTTTTTTTTACAGCTTGTTTTTCTTCAGTTTTATTAATATTACATTAGAAAATTTATTACCAAGATAATTCCTTTGTTGTTGCTGAGGCTTTTTTTTTTTTTTTTTTGGTGAGAAGCAAAGCAAGGTTTATTTATTTTTTTAAAGATTTTATTTATTTATTTGATAGAGCACAAGCATGGGGAGCGGCAGAGGGAGAGAGAGAAGCAGGCACCTTGCTGAGCAGAGAGCCCTACATGGGGCTCTATCCCAGGACCCTGGAATCATGACCTGAGCCGAAGGCAGACGCTTAACCACTTAACCGCTTAAGCACTTAACCGCTTAACCGACTGAGCCACCCAGGTGCCAAGCAGGGTTTATTGAGCGATAGGAAAGTGATAGTACAGAGCTCCTGAGGAGGGAGGGGACTGGAGAGGGTTGCCCCTGAGGCTCTTTAAACTCCCAAATTAGGGAGGAACAGTAGAAGTCCACTCTGGAAGGTTCTGCCGGATGCCAGCATGTCCCAAAGACCACCTGCAAAGTGGTCATTTAGCTCACCTGGGTGGGACATGCCCTCTTCCCCCCCCCCCATCTTGACCAAAACAGTTAAAGAAAATAAATACATTTGCTAACTTGAGAAGGGGTGCCATGCTTTCCTCTTTAAAATGCTGAAATTTCTTCACTCTGGAATTTTAATGAAGATTATTATCAAGCTCACTGTCCTGTGACCCACAGCTTTTTTAAATTTTTTTATTTTTTTATTTTAGGGAGAGAGAGAATCCCAAGCAGACTCCCTGCTGAGCACGGAGTCCGCTGTGGGGCTCGATGTCACCACCCTGAGATCATGACCTGAACTAAAACCAAAAGTCGGATGGCCAACCAACTGTGCCACCCAGTCGCCCTAACCCACAGCTTTTTACACTCTTTCCTTCTTGGAAATTGTATTGTCTGTCTCGATCCACTTTTTTAGATTTCAGAAATAAGCTTGACGGTGCGCCTGGCTGGCTTAGTCGGTGGAGCGTGCGACTCTTGGGCTCATGAGTTGGAGCCCCACACTGGGTGTAGACCTTACTAAAAAAAAAAAAAAAAAAACTTGATGAGGAAGATCTTGCTGCTACAGTCATCAACCAGAGGCGCATCCTTTCTCCCCAGACTGTTTCCCTTCCAGGTGGGGGTCACAGGGGCTAGTGAGTGTTTTCACTTAAAAGTGTGTTGTGAACCACAGTTATTATCTGTAACATTTTTAAAAAATGAAGCACAATTGGATGGTTTTGGTCTTTCAGCCAGTTACCATTATACCCAGGAGAATGAGAAAATGCTTTACTCACCTTCTCAGTACGACTAGGGGGTGGGAGGGGGCTTGTCCTTAGTTTTTTGGCGAGTTTCATTTTATTCTAGGCATTAGACTCCTACAGCATATATTCCATGTGCATTGGCTCTGCTTAATGCTGAATTCCTGGCCATAGAGGGCTCTTAGCTGTTGCTCATATATACTTGTGCTCGGGTTTTGGGTAAGGATTTCCTGAGCCCAGAGTAGATCCTGCCTGTCTGTGGGGCCTGAGGCTTATGCAGTTTGGGGAGGGGGAGGAGATGTCAATCATTCTAAAAAATATAAAAATATGTTGCAAATTTTATGAAAAGAGATGACCAGGGAAATCCTTGTGAACTTGAAGATGTCCGTTCATCTTCTCCAGGTTCTTGTCATGAGAAAGTAGAACCTAGTGGCTAAGAACATGGACTGTGGAGCCTGTCTGGGTTGGAATCTTTGGCTCTGCCCTTGACTTGGTCACTTTGGACAAGTAACCCATGTCTCATCTGTAAAATAAGGATATGGGAATACCTACCTTTTATAGGGTTGTTGGGAGAAATAAGTAAGGTAGACAATGCATGTAAAGTGTTTAGCATCCATCGTGCCTGGAACCAAAAGTGCACATTATGTCAATGTTAGCCATTGTTCCACTTTGCTGGCTGGTTCCCTGCCGGTTAGGTTCAGTCCTGTGTTCTGAGCTTCTCTTCTAGACAGTGAGATTATCTCCAGGACTTGGACATTCAGTCAGGAATCTGCTTGTATCTGGCAGATAAGGGACTACGGTGCTAAGCAATATCTCTGGGTTTCGCTTCTGTGTCAGGAATAGGATCTGCCCCTAGAGTCCTTACCCAAGATTCCTTCCCCTGGCGGCCTGTGCCCCCTCTGTGACATCCCAGGGCCTCTAGCCCTGTTCTCGTTGTGTCCACGTTCCCCTCAGAGCCAGGGACTTCTGTGTGGAGCTAGAGGCTTTGCATTCTGGCCATGTTCTTATTTGGCTTTTTCTTCTTAAGAGATTGGTTTCTTTTAAACAAGATAAGATAGCTCTTTCATTTCTTGGTTTCAGAGAAGCCTCATATTCTTCCACAGTGGACTGTGGACTGTTTATTTTATTTTATTTTTTTAAGTCCTCTCTACACCTGTGAGGCTCGACCTCACAGCCCTGAGATCAAGAGTCACAGCTCCACTGACTGAGCCAGCCAGGTGCCCCTGTCTCTTCATGTGTAAATCTTGGTCGTCACTGGAGGCCTTCCGTTTTAAATGGTCTGATGAAGGCTCCACCTAGACCTGTGTGAAGTAAGTCCGTGAGCTCAGAAGACTTAGTTTTCCTCCGTGAGCTAGGGAGGGACCTTCTTCAACGTCCTCCTCCGGCGGAGGGGAAGCTTCAGGATGTGATGCTCCCAGCAGTCTGCAGTGGGCAGGCCAGGGAACTGGAGGCAGGAATGCAGAAAAAACAGGAGGTCTTTGGACTTGGAAGGACTCTTTTGGGTGAGACACAACCTAAGCATTTATGGCCATTTTCCTCTTCTCCCTCACAAATTTCTGGGGGGTCCTAGTTGTGGGGTGGCTCCACAGAGCCGGCTGTGATTTCATTGTTTCTTTCCCCTTCCCAAATGTTTAGACACTGATCTTTCCGCATTGTCCCCTGCCTCTCAGCCTGCTTGGTGCTACACGAGCCTCCATACTGTGGGGGGGGGGGCCGGTGGGGGGGGAGAGCAAGTGTGTGCTTCCTCAGTGCAGTTTTCCCTCCCTCCTTTTGTTTCACATGGGAGGAAATAGGAGAGAAAATAATCAATACCATGTGTAGTCAGTCTCTCATTCAAACATGTGATTCCACTTTGAATGCAAAAATAGCAACAGCAATCATAGTTCTAATCAAGTATAGAAATTATACTTATGTTAAACATCACATTGTGAGCTTGTCCGCGTCCTTGGCCCTTAGCAGCTAAGCTGGAGCTCCAGGGCCTTTCTCGAGAGTTCACATATGGCCACATCCCTTCCCCTGAATGGGCCCATTCTCTGCTCTGAAGACTGGAGGGCAATTGTCTTCGCTTTTGCTTTACCTTTCTTGAGAGACCTGTAGGTTGTATCAGTCCTTCAGCCCCACTTCGCCTCACACACACACACACGCGTGCACACACACGCACACACAACCTGTAGGTTGTATCAGTCCCTCAGCCCCACCTCGCCTCAGACACACGCACACACACACGAACACACACACACATGCACACATGACCGGTAGGTTGTATCAGTCCCTCAGCCCCACCTCGCCTCAGACACACACGCACACACACACACGCGCGCGCACACACGCGTGCACATGCACACACGACCTGTAGGTTGTATCAGT